>NW_026057585.1:73208004-73330134 GCF_023721935.1 Panthera uncia | reverse complement strand
TTTTTTTTTTTTTTTTTTTTTTTTTTTTACCTTATAGATATCTGTTTATCCAGGAAATTTTTTCTAGATTTCCTCTAGTTACTGTCTCTTTTGTGCTATCTCTGTACTTTGTATTGCATCTGTCACAATGTATTGTCATATATATTTACATACTGGTGTCCCCTATTAGCCTGGAGCTCCTTGAGGGTCTGATTCTGAGTACTGTTCCTAGTATGGCAATTGCCATATAATAAGTCTCAATAAACATTCTGAACGAAGCACACAGTACGGAATACCAATAATGGGGGAAGGATTACAAATGATTTAAGAAAAATCGAATATCTCCTCTATGCTGTTCAGGGCAGTCTGTAGGAGAGAAAGATCTCAGAAGGTTCTTTCCAAGAAATAGTTTTCTAAAAGCCTTTCTGAATGCAAGGAAATTGTAATCATCACTGAGGTTCAGAAATCCCTTTTTACTAAATGTCCCATGTTGTTTCCACTGCTGGGAGCTATATAAACCTGTCTGCCTTCTAGGAGTGTATTATCTAAAGTGACAGCACCAGTGACAGCAGGCATATATAAGATGGCCTTGTCTGTGGAAGTTATCATACAAACATGAAACATTCAAAGCATACATGGGACATGGACATTTCTTTTTTCTTTCTTTTTTTTTTTTTTTTTTTTTTTTGGATACTGCTTAAAATAAAAGTTTAAATAAACAAGGAGCCAGGGAAGAAGGGAAACATCAGTTCAACTTCACTGAGTTGGTGGTGGGATTTCACGGGATCCCTGAAGGAACAAGCCTGGTAGGTTAGGAGCCCAAATATTGTAGCAGAAAGCAGAGAGATGGAAGACATCATTATTATTTGAGATACATGTATCATATCTATTCATATATTACCTCATCTCCATTTTACTGGTGAGAAAACTGGAGCTCAGAGCCTTACTCAAAGATGTTTCTCACAGTCACACAAGTGGTAAGAAATGGAAATGAGATATAAACCTGTTTGTCTGGCTTCAAAGCCTCTGCTCTAGTCATGAGACCACTTCACTTTAGAAGGGAACAGAAGGGCCATGGGTTAAGTGGAAGGCATATACATTTACAGAAGTAGGCATAAGGACAGGAGGGGGAATTAGCGAGTCAAATCCCAGCCCATAATATACAGGATAAGATGAGAATTATTGTTTTCAAGAGGGTTGGAAAGAACGGGGACTTTGGTTATTACTATGTTTAGGACTTTCCAAGGAAGCAGAACAGCAGCGATCATAGAATCGCAGTGTTTAGGTTTTGAAGGATCTCAAAGGCCACTTAATCCAACTCTCTCTCTCCTACTTCCCTCTCCTGAAAATATCCCTCCCATATAGTCATCTAGTCCCTGACAAAATGCCTCTAGTGATGGAAGATCACTACTTCCTCTTTCTTTTTCTTTTCTTCTTCTTCTTCTTCTTCTTCTTCTTCTTCTTCTTCTTCTTCTTCTTCTTGGCAGATCACTACTTCTGTTTTGGGATAGATTTAACTGTTCCTTTTATGTTGAGACAAAGTCTATCTGCTTGAGTTTCTACTTTTTAATTCTGTCTTTGCAAACTTTCAAGGTTAATCTGATGCCCTTAAAATGTCTTCACATCATCAAAAGCATGGCTTCTTGGCCTTGGAATCTTTAGAGCCTTCAGTGTCTCTCCATAGCAGGAGAATAAGAAGAGAGAAGTGGAAACAAAAATGAACGAGGACTTGGGCTAGGGGTTAGTGATAGATAGATCAAGAGCACATATATTACATAGAAGATGAGGATGTGATATCAAGAATTCAAAGCCAATAAATAAGATCATCTCAATTAGAACATCATAAGTAAAATCATCCATCCATCCTGCATATATTGAACATTTCCCAAGAGACTAAGATATAAGGCACTACAGGAAAAAAGCGAAAAGAACAAGACTAGGTTCCTGACCTTGAGGAGCTTGTATTCTAGAAGAACTGAAGTCAACTGGAGCTAATACACAAAGCCAAAACAGTCAGTCAACCAACCAAACTTAGGGAAGAACTCATGAGATTAGAATGGAGTGCCCAGGGAGAACTAGGTATCATTTCTGCATTGAAACTCAGGTGGTCTAGTTCAGGAGGGAGATGCAGAAAATCCCCTGACAAAAAGTGAGTGGAGAAGATGATGCCAAAGGAAGCCCTATAGAAGCAGCTGAGGAACTTTCTTATCAATGGTTTCCCTAAGGAAGACACGCATGAAGTGTCTTGACTAAAAAAAGGTGGTTCTTGCAGTAATGGTGCTCAGTGACGCTTGACTCAGCGGTCTTGTCCTGTACTAGATGTAAGCGTTAGCTCCTTCAGGAAATGTGGGAGAGTACCCATGGTAAGGCAGCAGTGACCCTGGAACTAGAACATGTGGGGCCCCATCTCTGGAACCTTTGCCATTTATTAGCTATGTGACCTTAGGGAAGTCCTTTCACATCTCTTAAGTCTCAATTTACTTCACTATGAAATGACATTAACATCATTCATCTCCTAGGTTCTTGTGATCATCACGTGATATGTATGTTATGGTGTCTGATAACAGAACCTTATACTTGCTAGGTATTCAGTAATGTTCTTTCCTTCTTCTTAAAAGAAGGGGCAGGATTAGAAAAAGAAATACAGGTACAATTTTCTGTTTCTGTTCATGTGCTTGGGCATTCATTCTGGGTAGGTTAACAATTAGGAGCAGGGCCTTTCATTGAGGGAAGACATTAGACCAGAATTTCCTCAAATGTAACTCTCACAGTCAAAATGTGTTTCTTATCCACACCATCCTATCTCTACATTACCAATTCCCAGGTAAGTTAGCTAAGCAGGGATGACAATGTAGGAGATTCCTGTTTAAAAGTATACACAAGGTGGAAAATAGGGCCAGACATGCCCCTTTCCAAGATGGATGGATATGGGTGAGTTACCCCTTTATAACCCTTTATATTTATATTTCCCTTTCTGGGAAACCCACATTTTTACCTACCTTACTGCCAGGTTTGGGACCCCTCTTCTTTGGGAATTTCAAAGGTTCAGCTGACTTGGATGGGGTAGAGATGGGGTGGGGAATTAGGGGCTTGGGTGTCCGGCCCCGCTTCTTTCCTGGTTTACGCCCCCTCTGCCCTGGTTGATGGTCCAAGATAGTTTTGGTGCTGCTGTGGATGCTGGGCTTCTCAGTGTTCACATCAGATGCAGGATAGGGATTCTTTGGAATCACAACTGCAAGAAAAAGACTCATTCTATCACCCCCTCCACCCACCTGCATTCCCATCCCAAACAGAGGGGGAAAAAAAAAGACTTGCTACTTCTGCTTGGGTAGTTTTATCCCAAGAAGCTAGTTTCCTGGCATCTGACCTAAATGTTAGAAAATCTCACAGGAGAACTGAATTTAGATTGGTTAGAATTGGAAGTTTTAATTATTTCTGGCAGATGCAGAGAAAATATTAAATTTTTCTCCCCAAGGCATCTAGTTAAAGCATATAAACAGAACCCATAGGCTCAGAGATGGAATGACTTTTAGAAGCCTACAATCTCTTCCTGCTAAGAATGAAGATCCAAGGCTCCAAAGAGGAAATGATACCTTCAGGTTACACAGTGAACAGGGGATAAGGACTTATGTTTTAAACTGGGCCCGGACAACCAAGTTAGGAATTTTCTACATCAATTCACTTAAAGTTTTAGTGTGATCATTGCAATGAGGAGTAGTGAAACACATGGACATACATACACACATCTGACAGCACCTCTCCTTACACCCTTACTTTAAAAATTGTTTCTCCATATTACCTTCAAGGTGAAGTCCAAATTCTTTGCTCTGATATCCAAGCACTTTTGCGACTTTACCCCTGACTTGCTCTCCAGTTATGTCTGATGTCATTCCCTGACACACATTCCCCACCCCCACCCCCATGCTCTAGCCCAGTTGTTTCACGCTGTCAAAAGTTCTGCCCCTGTAGCCCAATTGTTTTCTGCACACCATTTCATTCAAGCAAACATCAATACTCAGTTTTCAACACTCAGCTCCAGGGCCACCTCTTCATTGAGGCCTTGTGTGACTATTCCCCAAGTTAAGTCAGTGCCACTTCCCCCCCACACCCCAAGCATTCTATACATATCTATGTCAGTACACTTTCCATTTTATATCTGACTATCCATCTTCTCCTTAAGGGACATCTAATTCACTCCACAAATAGTTACTGAGCACTTACTATAGGTTAGCAAAACACCGTTTTCACTCTCGTGGAGCTTACCTCCTCGTTGGGGAGACAGAAAACAGACAAATAAATACATAACATAAGGGCAGGTAAGTGCTGTGATTAAAACTAAAGGAGGGTGAGGAAAGCCCACTCTGAGGAGGTGATATTTACACAGAGAGCTCCCCAATGAAATAAAGGCAAAGCATTATGAAGATGTGAGGAAAGGGCCTTCCAGGGAGGGGGCACATAACAAGTGCAAAGATCCAGAGATGGGGACATGTTAGTGTGTCTGAGGAACAGTAAGGAGGTCAGTATAGCTAGAATTGAGTGAGTGAAGAGTGTCGGAGGTTCAGGTTAGAAAGGGAGTAGCAATAAGATCGTGCAGGCCTTTGCAGAGGATGAAAATGAATTTGAACTTTCTAAGTATGAAGGGAAGCTGCTGGAGGATTATGAGCAGGGGAGTGGCAGGATGTACTTGAAAGGAACCTTCTGGCTTCTCTGAGAGGCAGGAGGCAGCAGGAGTAGAACTAGGGAGGCTAGTTCATAAGCTAATTCCAGTGGGCAGGTAGAGGATAATGCTGTTTATGCTTCTAGGTAGGATATAATAAATTATGATGAAAAGTCAGATACATTCTTGAAGAGACACTGCAGTGTTGTAGAAATCACAGGGACTAGATGAACTAGAACTCCAGACCTGAGTGGGGGAAGGGCTTCCGAGGTAGCTGACACTGTTTTGTTTCCTGAGGGCATTTGTCAGTTTGGGGCATGAACTGAGGCTCAGGCTTGGCCTATGCAGAGGACCTCTATTGGAGGAAAGAGAAATCCAATAGGCTGCTATGACTGATTGGTATTTGAGCTCCATACTTGTGTCCAACTTTCCCCATGGGACGTTTGCTGAGTTCTGAGTCTGAGCAATGGAGATGTGAAGCTAGGCTGAGAGCTTATAACAAGGCAGAATTAAATCTCTCATAATTTTGTGGTTTTAGGGGATAAATGAGGTCCCACTAGAAGGAGGAGGTGTACCTCAAACATACCTCCTCAAGATAAATGCCATATTTTGAAATTGTAAGGAGTAAGAGGTTAAAGAGCCAAACCCCTAACCTCTCAAAGGTAGGACAATCTCTTGCAATTTTTCAGGGCTAAGGAGATAGAGACCTATTAGGTTCTCAATCAAGAGCCCAGGAGGGCCCATGTTCAAGAAACAGGGATAAGCTACAGGTACAATCCAGACCTGAAGTAGCTCAATCCATGATTAGATTGAGAGAATCAGGTCCTTATCCTAATTAGATTAACAGAAGTAAGGAAGAATTATATCTGATGGAAGATACCAGTGGGAGCCTTAATGGTTCTTTTATATAAAATATCCAGTGTATCACACAAAAAATATTAGATATAATAAGAGGCAGAAAAAAGTGGTAATCAAGAGAAAATACAGACAATAGGAGATTTATATATGATCCAGATAGAGGAACAGAGACTTTAAAGTAATCATAATTAATATGTAAAGAAAGTAGAGGAAAAGATGAAAACAAAATGTAAGAAAAGGTAACACCCACAGAAAACTGGAATCTATATGAAAAATTAAATGATCATACTGGAATTAAAAACATGAGACATTAAGAGCTCGTTGGATGGATTTAAGGGAAGACAAGATCCAGCAGAAAAAAGGATGAATGAACTTGAAGAAAAATCAATAGAAAACATCCAAAATGAAGCAAAAGTATGGAAAAAACAGATTAGAGCATTAGAGACATGCGGGTATAGTCAATGGATCCAAAATATGAGTAACTATAATCCCAGAGCAAGAAGACAGAGAGAATGAGGCAAAAGTAATATTTAGAAACCAATGAAAGAAGAAAGAGCTCAGCAATTGACAAGCAGCAAAAATCTAAAAAAATACCTCAAACTATATCAAGACACATAACTGTTAAGCTGCTGAAAATAAAATATAAAATACAAATAAAATGAAAGACAGAGATAAATTTTTTAAAGCAGTCAGAGAGAAAAGAGGCATCTTATCAGAGCATCAGTAAGATTGATGGCTGATTTTTTAACAGAAACTATAGAAGCCAGAAGCAACAGAATGATATATTAAGGGGCTAAGATATACAAACTGCCAACCTACAGTTCTATACCCAGTGAAAATTTCCTTCAAAAGTGAAGGTGAAATAATTATTTTCAGATAAATCAAAGATAAGAGAACTTGTTACTAGCAGATCTAAACTACAGGAAATAAAACGGAAGTTCTTCAGGCTGCAGAAAAGTAATCCCAGATAGAAAGATGAAACTGCAGAAAGAAATGAAGAGCCTAAGAAAGGGTAACTATGTGGCTAGATATAAAAGAATTTAGAACAAGAACTGACTATTTAGAACAAGAAGTTATAAAATGGTTTGTAGAGTTTACAATATATGTATTAGTAAATTATATGAAACCAATAGCACACAGGATGGAAGCAGGGGACAAAAGGAGTTAAACTTTGTTAAGAATTTTGCATTATCTGGGGACTGGTTACAAAACACTTATTTAAGGAAGACTTTGATAAGTCCATGATACATATTTGCATAGTATAGCTAACTAAAATAAATAAATTCTGCTGTGGTTAAATAATTATACAAGAATGTATACTAAAAGCTATGGAGAGAGAAATCGAAGAATAAAATATATCTGATTAATCCAAAAGAAGTCAAGAAAGGAAGAATAAAGAAATGAGGAAGAACTCAAAGAGAAAACAGAAAGCAAAATGCAAAATAGTGACTTAAATCCAAATGAATGATTATATTAAATACAAGTGGATTAAGTAAAACAATTAATAGGAAAAAATTAACATACTGCACCAACCTTCCCCTGTCCCAGTACCCCAATTAGATCTGTTTACATGAGGGCCTTGAAATATGAGGACATGTGAAATATAACATAGATAAAAAGATACAAACAGATGTAAAAACATATACCCTGTAAACATTAAACAAAAGAAAGCTCTTGTGGCTATATTAATGTCAGACAAGTCAGTCTCTAAGGCAAGAAGTATGATTAGACTAAAAAGGAACATTTCATCAAGATAAAATAGTCAATTCAAAAGGAAGCTATAATAACCTTAAATTTATATATACCTAATAACACAAAATATATAAAGCGAAAGTTTAAAAAACAAAAGGACAAATAGACAAATACAAATTATGAATTGGAGATTTCAACATATCCCTCTCAGTAAATTATAGGTTAAGAAGCTGAAAAAAACAAAACAAAACAAAACGGTAAGGGTAGGGAAGATGTGAATAACTCAATTAACTAACAACATAAAATAACCAATTAACCAACCAACTTAATTGACATATATAGAACACTACACCCAATGTGTATAGAATTCACTTTCTTTTCAAACACTTATGGAATATGCTGGGTGAACAAGCAATCCTGAATAAAGTTCAAAGAATTAAAATCACACAGAACAAGTTCTCTAACCACAACAGCATTAAATAATTAATTACAGTTTTAGTCTCAGCCACAGTCTTCAATAACATTTATTTTTATTAAAAAAAATTTTTTTAATGTTTTATTTCTGAGAAAGAGAGAGACAGAGAGCGCAAGCTGGGGAGCGGCAGAGAGAGAGGGAGACACAGAATCCGAAGCAGGCTCCAGGCTCTGAGCTGTCAGCACAGAGCCCGACGTGGGGCTCGAACTCATGAACCGTGAGATCATGACCTGAGCCGAAGTCAGGCGCTTAACCGACTGAGCCACCCAGGCGTCCCAATAACATTTATTTTTAGAAAACACTGTTGCTTTGGTGTTTTAGGAAAACTTTTACAAATCCCTCTATATTAATAAATTCTAATGCAGCAGGAAGATAAACAAGTTAGTGTGTTCAGTTCCACTACCAGTAACACAGAAATATTTACAGCTCTAAAAACACAGACCTGCAGGCAGGAACTTAAGGAATTGCAGATTCTTCTGTACCAGCTGATTCAACTTATACATCTGCATTCATTTGTTTATTCTAATCACTGCTTAATAAACTGTCTTAGAAGTGAAAAGGAAGATTCTTATATTTTTCTGCTTTGATACCTTCAGTCTTTTTTCCTTTTTAAATATTTTTTTATTTGAGTATAGTTGACATACAATGTTACATTAGTTTCAGATGTACAACACAGTGATTCAACATCCCATTATATGTTATGCTATGCTCACAACAAGTGTAGCTGACATCTGTCACCACACAATGCTATTATAATATCATTAAGTATATTCCCTATGATGTAGCTTTTATTTTCACACCTTATCCATTCCATAACTGGAAGCCTGAATCTCCCACTCCCCTTCGTCCAACCACATTGGAATTTAAATAGGAATCAATAACAGGAAATTAACTGGAAAAATCCCAAATGCAAAGAAATAACTCAAACACCATAAAAAATAGAAATAAGAAAATTCTTGGAACTTAAAATTCATGAAAATATGACAGATCCAAATGTGTGAGATTTAGCTAAAGCGGTGTTCAGAGGGAAATGTATAGCTTTCAATGTTTATATTAGGAGAGAAGAAAGGTTAAATATCAGTGATCTAAGCTTCTACTTCAAAAAGCTAGGAAAAGAACAGCAAACTGAACTCAAAAAAAGTAGAAATAAGGAAATAATGTGAGTGACAAGTCAATGGAAAAAAGAAAGCAGACATATTACAGAGAAAATCATCAAAGGTTGGTTCTTTGAAAAGATAACCCCTTGACAAGCCTGATTAAGGAATGTAAAAAGGAAACACAATCTACAAATATCAAGAATAAAAGAGTGGATTTCATTATAGATAACCCAGACATTAAAAAGATAATAATAGGACATAATGAATAACTTAATGCAACTACATTTGAAAATTCAGATGTAATGGGAAACTTCCTTGAAAAGATGACTTATTAAAATGGACATAAGACCAAATAGAACATGAAGGGCTGTGTACATAATAAAGAGATTGAAATTGAAATGAAAAACCTTTCTGCAAAGAAAATTCCAGGCCCAGATGCCTTCACTGGCGAATTCTAGCAAACATTTAAAGAAGAAATAAAAATAACAACAGAGTGTACAAAGTCTCTTCAGATAAATGGAAGAGGAACACTCCCCAACTCATTTTATGAGGCCAATGTAATCCTCATACCAAAGCATGACAAAGATATTACAAGAAAACAAAACTATAGGCTAATATCCCTCATGAGCATAGATGCACAATCTTTAACAAACATTAGCAAACTGAACGCAGCAATATATAAAAAGGGTAATATATTGTGACTAAGTAGTTTGTATCCCAGATATACAGATTGTTTAACAACAGAAAAAAAACCAGCTGAACTTACCACATATACAAAATAAAGAAGAGAACCCATATATCATCTCAATAGATGCAGAAAAAAAGCATTTGACAAACTTTAATACTCATTCATGATAAAAATTATCAGCAAATTTGGAATTTCCTTAAGGCAAGGGCATCTATAAACAGCAGAGGCAACAGCACACTTAACGGTGAAATATTGAATACTTTATTACTGAATCATGGAACAAGATAAAAATATTCACCATCATCACTTCTATTCAACATTGTATTGCAGGCCAATGTAACAAGAAAAAGAAATAAAAGCTACAAATATAGGTTATAAAAAAGCATTATTTGCACATGACATGATTTTTTACATAAACCATTCCCCTCCCACCTACAAAATCTACCTAAAATTAGAAAATGAGGGCACCTGGGCATCTTAGTTGGTTACACATCTGGCTCTTGACTTTGGATCAGGTCATGATCTCACGGTTTGTGAGATCGAACCCCACAATGGGCTCTGTGCTGACAGTGCGGAGCCTGCTTAGGCTTCTCTATCACTTTTTTTCTGCCCCTTCCCCACTTGTGCGCTCTGTCTCTCTCTCTCTTTCCCTCTATCAAAATAAAGAAATAAACTTAAAAAAAATTGGAAAGGTCACTAGATATAATCCAATATACAAACATCTATTTCTATATATACTAATAATTAGAAAATGAAATTTAAAAACCCTAAATCAAATACTCAGTGAAAGATATGCAATACAATCACACCAAAAACTGTAACACATTCTAAGAGAAATTAAAGCAGATCTAGATAGCACATGGTCATGAAGAGATCTGCCACTTTCAGGGTTCAGAAGACTCAAACTGCCCTCTCAATGCTCATCAAATTGATTTAAAGAGTCAATGCAATTCCAATCAAAATCCCAGCAGTTTTTCTGTAATGTGTGTGTGTCCAAATTACCAAATTAATTCTAAATTTTATTACGAAATGCAAAGGATCTAGAATAGCCAAGTCAATCTTGGTAAGTAACAGCAAAGCTGGAGGGAAAACTTACATCATTAGATATCAAGACTCATTATAATAGAGTAATGAAGACATGTGATACTGGTGTTAAAGACAGATAGTCAAATGGATCAATGGAACAAAACAGAGTCCAGAATTAGACCTACATATCCAGTCATCTTATTTATGACAAAGGTGCCCCTGAAACTGTATGGTGGTGGTGGTGGTAGAGGGCAACACGACTTCTTCAATAAAATTGTGCTGAGTCAAATAGATATCCACATGGAAAAGAATGAGACTTGAACCCTACACTTCATATTAGATACGAAAATTAACATGAAATCTAAAACATCAAACTTTTCCAAGAATACAGAGGGCACTATCTTCAAAACTTTGGTGGAAGCAAGATTAAACATGGCACGCAAAGCATTAATTACAAAAAAACTGACCCATATGACTTCATTAAAATAAAAAATTCCTGTTCCTCAAAAGACAACATTAAGAAAGCAAAAGTGAAACCTAGGGAGTGGGAAAGGATACACAAAACACGTAGGTCAGAAAAGTAATATCCAGAAAATATTCAAAATCTCTTAAAAGTATGGAATAAAAAGAATGACATTCCACTTGTAAAAAGATGACACCAGAAGAGCCATGTCACAAAACTGAATATACAAATAGCTGATAAGGACATGAAAAGTTGCTGAACATTATTGGTTACCAAGTAAAGCGCAAATTAAAGCTGTGAGACACTACATCTCCCCCAAAACTGCTAAAATGGACGGTCTGACAGTACCTGAATCGGTGAGGAGTACCAAGCAACTAGCACACTCGTGCATCGCTGATGGCAATGGAAATCACTCTGAAAAACCGCTTAGCTTTACGCTCTCCCCCAGCAATCCCACACCTTGGGATATACCCAAGAGGAACGAGTGGCACAACCACCAAAAGACATGTACTAGAATGTTCACAGCAGCATTTTTCATAAGACTCCCTGGGAGGGATTTCAGGCATTATCTAAAAGGTCTGAAGATATACATACTCTATGATTCAGCAATTCCGATCTCAGGTATAAACTCCAGAGACATTCTTGAGCATGTACACTTAACATACATGTAAATGAATGGTTATAGCAGTGTTATCTGTAGTAACTGAAAACCTGACATGATCCAATGCCCATTATCAGTAAAATGCACTTTTAAAAAAACGTAGTTTTCAGAGTATGGTCTGAGAACTCCTTCCTTGAAATCCTTTTGGGGGTCTGTAAGATGAAAATTATTTTCATGATACTAAACCATTATCTCCTCTTTTCACTCTCACTCTGTCACATGGAGTTTTCCAGAGGCTATATTTGTGATATCTTCATTCTGACAGCTAATGGAGTATGTATTTGCATAATATACAAGTATATTCTTATGTTTTAAAAAGTTCTAGGTTTTAATTTCTAACACAGTGATATGTGTTAGACCCCAGAAAGACCTTGGGGTCTTAAGGGATACAAAAGTTTCCTGATACCAAAGGATTTGAGAACCACTGATCTCTAATTATAATCACTTCCTTGCCTTTCTTTTTCCAACACACTTACCTAGAAAAAACCCCAGTCTAATTCTCTACCTGTTCCACACCCAAACCTCAGTAACTTAACATGCCAAATGTTTAAACTGATTACTGTAAACCCTAAGATTGCCCCCTATATCTCTAGTAACGGACTATGGAACCTGAGCTGGGCAGGGAGGTAAGTCATTTATTTACTTTGGAGTTCCTGCCATCACATGACAAGGTGCCAAGTTCCTAGCTGGGGCCTAGCACATGTTTGTAGAATAAAAAAAAGAAAACAGATATAAAAGATGAACTGAACAGGGCTTTACCTGGCCTTCTAACAGTCAGAAAATAATTGTTTTTCCTCCTTCATCTCTTTTCCCTTAAGGCTAGATATAAAAGTCCATGATGCCAACTGCTAAAGAGGTTGCCCTCTCCAGCCTGAAAGATCTGGGCAGAAGAAACTAACCAATTATATTTAACAGTTCAGAAAAATCAGGGCATGCAGGTCATGTGTGAGAAGCTAGCACTGAGATTAAACTTCATACTAATTTAAAAGCTTCTTGATAATGGATTTCTTAAGCTGTCCTTAGGGATTCCAGGATTTGGAAGTTCTTCCCATCAGGAAGCCCTATTCTGCCACATTCTAACTTAATTATCCTAGTTGGAAAAAAAAAAATTGGAGTGATATCAGGGGACTGGGGATCTAATTCTAGTTCTGTCCCTTATGGTATGACCTTGAGTGTGTCATTTAAGCACAGTCTTTTCTTATTTTTCCAAATGTAAATAATTAAATAATTTAATGACTGCCCTACTTCAGAGAGAAATGAAAGATCAGAATATTCTCCAACACATTTTGATGCTACTGAGTTTGACAGCATCATACCCTTAACTGACAAAATTCTTGGACATTCATGTGGCCTTCCTAACAATCTTGTGAAAGCTGCATATTATTCTCCTTCGACAACTAAGGAGAGCAAGCGTTGGAGAAGTGAAGGGGCAGAGCCAGGCAAGATTCTAGTCTTTGGAGTCTTCACTGGCACACATTCTGCCATATAGCCTAGGAGGAAGAAAGCAATCTCTCTTCCTTCAGGAGCCCGGGATGGGGCGATTCATATGTTAATTAGTTGACCACATCAGTTGAAAATTTAGTAAATTATCTCCAGTGAAAAAAACCCCAACAGGATTGTTGTCCTAGAAAAGCACAATGTTGAGAAGGTTAGTAATCTTTACACAATTAATCACGATTCAGTGGGTATGGACTGGTGTAGAGAAGGCACAAGACAAACCTGGAACACACTGATCAGTAAGTAATAGGGATGCTCAGAAAATGATGGGGTCATGCCAAGAGGACCCAGGAGCCAACTTCAAGGGGTTTCCACTGGCCAAATCTGGAACATTTTGAGCATCAAAACAAATAATGATAATAAATTATTATTGAATCAACTAAGTGTGGCTCCATCCTGATGTAACTATGCATAAATAAACACAGACGAGAAGGGAAAGCTGTTGCTTATAGTAGAACCCCAACTAATAAATGTGGAAGAAGTGAGGGAATTAGAAAATAGCCATTTGGGTAATAACTGATTCAGGCAAGACTCATCAACAGATGCTAAAACGATTGGGTGAAAATTTGGTGAGAAACAGGAAATTTATAGTCTCAAAGTATTTCTCCACTGGAGGAACTTCTCCACAAGATTATTAATTAATTACAAAGGAATGAACTGAAAAACTTGGTAGATACCGCCTTAACCAAGTAACCAAAGTTACTGCGGTAATGGGACAAACACATATCCTGTATCTCCAAATGTGATACTTTGAGAAGAATGTCACCTCAAGCTCTGTGCTGACAGCTCTGCTTTGGATCCTGAGTCTCCCCGTCTCTCTGCCCCTCCCTGGCTCACACACTCTCTCTCCCTCACTCTTTCTGTCTCTCTCTTTCTCAAAAATAAATTAAACATTAAAAAATGTATAACTTGAAATGTATAACCAAAAATATATAACCTAACCGTGAGGTTATATCAGACAAACCCAAACTGAGGCTCTGTCTATAAGACAACGTAACAAACATTTATAAAGAAATATTGAGGTCATGAGAGACAAGGAAGAATGATGGAAAGACTGTTCCAGATTAATGGAGACTAAAAAGACATGACAATTAAGTGCAACTCATGAACCCAAATTTTCTTTTCCCAAAAGGGCATTATTGGGATGATTGGCAAAATAGGAATAAAGTTTATAAATTAACTACTGGTATTGTATTGATATTAATTTTCTGGTTTTAATAATGTTAAAAGGCCTACAGATTAGCTCTAAACACCATATCAGTGTTAGTTTTCTGATTTTTTTTCTAAGATTTTATTTTTAAGCAATCTCCACACCCCATGAGGCTTGAACTCACAACCCCAAGATCAAGAGTCACGTGCTTCCCTGAGTCAGCCATGCACCCCTAATTTTCTGATTTTAATAATAGTACTATGCTTATAGAAGAGCATGCCATTGCTTTTGGAAAATATACACTGAAGTCTTTAATAGTAAAGGGACATTATTACACAAGTCATGGTCAAATGGTTCAGAAATATGTATTACTTATTTAGAGAGCCTAATAGTGCAAATGTGATAAGTGTTAGTATTTGGAGAATTCTTTCTTTCAAAAATTTTTTAAGTTTATTTATTTATCTTGAGAGAGAGGGAACAGGGGCAGAGAGAGATGGAGAGAATCCCAAGCACTGATGGTGCTTGACGCACTGACAGTGTGGAGCCCATTGTGGGGCTCCATCTCCTGAACTGCAAGATCATGACTTGAGCCAAAATGAAGAGTCAGATGCTCAATCTGTAAAGAACTTGCCAAACTCCACACCCAGAAAACAAATAATCCAGTGAAGAGATGGGCAGAAAACATGAATAGACACTTCTCTAAAGAAGACATCCAGATGGCCAACAGGCACATGAAAAGATGCTCAACGTCACTCCTCATCAGGGAAATACAAATCAAAACCACACTGAGATATCACCTCACGCCAGTGAGAGTGGCTAAAATGAACAAATCAGGAGACTATAGATGCTGGAGAGGATGTGGAGAAACGGGAACCCTCTTGCACTGTTGGTGGGAATGCAAACTGGTGCAGCCACTCTGGAAAACAGTGTGGAGGTTCCTCAAAAAATTAAAAATAGACCTACCCTATGATCCAGCAGTAGCACTGCTAGGAATTTACCCAAGGGATACAGGAGTGCTGATGCATAGGGGCACTTGTACCCCAATGTTTATAGCAGCACTTTCTTTTTTTTTTTTTTTTTTTTTTTTTTTTTATTTATTTTTGGGACAGAGAGAGACAGAGCATGAACGGGGGAGGGGCAGAGAGAGAGGGAGACACAGAATCAGAAACAGGCTCTAGGCTCTGAGCCATCAGCCCAGAGCCTGACGCGGGGCTCGAACTCACGGACCGCGAGATCGTGACCTGGCTGAAGTCGGACACATAACCGACTGCGCCACCCAGGCGCCCCTATAGCAGCACTTTCAACAATAGCCAAATTATGGAAAGAGTCTAAATGTCCATCAACTGATGAATGGATAAAGAAGTTGTGGTTTACATACACAATGGAATACTACTTGGCAATGAGAAAGAATGAAATATGGCCTTTTGTAGCAACATGGATGGAACTGGAGAGTGTTATGCTAAGTGAAATAAGTCATACGGAGAAAGACAGATACCATACGTTTTCACTTTATGTGGATCCTGAGAAACCTAACAGAAGACCATGGGGGAGGGGAAGGGGAAAAAAAAAGTTAGAGAGGGAGGGAGGCAAACTATAAGAGACTCTTAAAAACTGAGAATAAACTGAGGGTTGATGGGGGGTGGGAGGGAGGGGAAAGTGGGTGATGGGCATTGAGGGGGGCACCTGTTGGGATAAGCACAGGGTGTTGTATGGAAACCAATTTGACAATAAATTTCATATTAAAAAAACTCAAGGAATTAAAGCTGCTTATCAATTGGAAAAAAAAAAGAGTCAGATGCTCAACAGGCGCCCCTGGAAAATTCTTTGTATTACTATTGTAATTTTTCTGTAAAGCTGAAATTATGTCAAAATAAAGTTTTAAAAGAGATTCATGAGTGTGGTACCAAAATGTACACATACACAGGGGATATAAGAACCTGGAGTGGGGAGTGCCTAACTCTGCAAGGGAAGGGACAGGGGGCTAGGGAGACAGGCAAGTGAGACTTGTCGGGCAAGATTTCAAGGAGACAATTTAACAAATCTTTGAAGAATGAATAGATCTTGCATTAGGAAAAGGGCAAGGGTGGAGGGTGAGTAAGGGTACTTCAAACATAGGAGACAGGATGTAGAAAGGCATAGAGCTGTAAAAAAGGGATGGTTATATGAGGACCCATGGGTAGTTCTGTATGGCTTAAGTCCATACAAAGGAGAAGCAGAGAAGGTTAGAGACAGAGACTGAAGCCAGCTTGAGAAGAGTCCATATGACATTTGAGGAGCTCTAATGCACAAAGACTCTGCCAAGAGATGCAGTGGGTACTATGGCCCTCCATCTGGAAAAAGTAATGGTGAGGTTCATCGTAAAGACAAAAGTACATCTAAGGCAGGGCAGTAGCACATAAAGTTTATAGAACTGGTCTCCCCTCCTTGAAAAATTTCTTCTGATATGTGCACATAGGTGTGTATCTAATCCTTACTCTCTTGCTATAATAATGACTAATAATGTTGCTAAAAGGCAGACAAACTGTTAAGACTAAGAATGGAGAAAAGAAGCAGTTTACAACTGGATGCCCCTAATGACGGAGTTAAATTTGCTTAAAAGGAACTGAAATTTATTGGGCGCTTACTGTAAAACACACAGTACAGCTATGGACAATCATCATCATTAATAACATTTGGTTCGGTGCATAAGATGCAGTATACTGGCAGTTAAAACAATGGGTTTTGAAGTCTTGCCCACGAGGCAAATATTATTTCTATTTAACGGATGAAGCTACTGAAACCTGAGTAACTTGGCCAAGGCCACGTAAGTAAGGAGGCAAGGCTGGAACTCAAATCCAGAATGTCTGACTCCAAAACCCTTGCTCTTTCCCTCATACCATTCACTCATTTGTTCATTCATTCATCCAGAAAACATTCTGTATGAGGAATATATTGCATGGTAGGGAGGCTCCACAGTATGAACCAGGGGTATAAAGTATATAAATTAATCTCTGATGGTGATAAGTGCTACGAAGAAAAAACAGAGCAATGTGACAGAGAAGACAGAAAGATGGTCAAGAAAGGCTCTTTGAGCAGGTGACATTTGACCTGAGACTGGTGTGACAGGAAGGAATCAGCCATGTGAGGATCTAGGGCAGAGTGTCCCAGCAGAAGAGACAGCAGGTGTAAAGGCCTAAGAAAATAATGAGCTTGACTTGTTTAAGAAACAAAAAGAAGGCCAGAGAGACTGCAGCAGGGTGAATCGAAGAAATAAAATGGCACAAGAGGGAGTCAGAAAAATAGGTGGGGTCAGATCATGCAGGGCCTTCTGGGTCATGTAAGAACATGATCTAATTTCCTTTTGAAAAAGAGCTCCCTGGATGGTCTGCAGAGAATGGAAACAGAGACACCAGTTAGGATGATGGTCTGTAGAAGTCCATGCAGGTAACAGTGGCAGAGATTAATGTGACAGCTGTGGGGGTACAAATAAGTGGATAAACACAAGATGGGTTTTGTAAGCAGGGGGAGGTAAAGAATAACTGAAGATGAATTTTAGGGTTTCGATCATTTTCCGAACCGGGAAGACTAAAGGAGTAGAAGGTTTGGGAGGAGACAGGTTGGGACTTGAGAATCTGTTCTGGCCATATCATGTGCTAAATGACTTTTAGATATCAGAGATAACAAGTAGATAGTCAAATAAATGAGTCTGGAGTTCTACAGAAAGGTCAAGGGTAGAGATATAATTTTGGTAGTAATTAGCATATAGACCATATACAAAGACAGGGGACTGATTGAAATCACTTGGGAGGAGAGAAGACTATATAGCACAGTACAGGAGAGGGCCTAGGACTGAGCCTTGGGGCACTCCAAAAAATAGAGGCTGAAAAGTGAAGGCCAGCCAAAAGAGACTGAGAAGTCATAGAGAGTGGGATAAGAACTGAAAATCTAGAGAGTGTAACATCCCAGGAGCCAAGAGAAGGTGTGGTTCAAGAAGGAGGGAGTGATCAATTGTGCTGGAAGTTAGAGACACAGCAAAATGAAGTCAGAGAAGGCTCTGTCATCTCGGAGGTCGATGTGTACTTGGTAAGAGCAGCTCAATAGAACAGTGGGGGCTGAAGAAGAGTTGGAGAGGGCTGAAGAGTGAATGGAAGGCAGAAAGAGTGCTTATAGAGGAGTTTTGTTTTTTTAGACGTTTTATTGTGTGTAGTAGGCAGAATGGTCCTCAGATAGGTTCATACCTTAATCTTGGAACCTATAAACATGTTACATGGCAAAAGAAACTTTGCAGGTGTAATTAATGTTGAACTTTTTTTTTTTTTTAATGTTTATTTATTTTTGAGGGAGAGAGAGAAACAGCAAAAGCAAGGGAGGGCAGTGAGAGAGAGGGAGAGAGGGAGACACAGAATCCAAAGCAGGCTCCAGGCTCTGAACTGTCAGCACAGGGCCTGATGTGGGGCTCAAACTCATGGGACCGCAAGATCATGACCTGAGCCGAAGTCGGATGCTTAACTGACTGAGCCCCCTAGGTGCCCCAAGGTCGAACTCTTAAAATAGGGAGATTATCATAAATTATTCAAGTGGGCCCAGTCTAATCACATGAATCCTTACAAGCTGAGGACATTCTTTGGCTGGAAGTAGGGGAGATGAGGCAGAAGGGGGAGATGAGAGTGATGCAAACAAAGCGTGTGAAGGACTCAACCTTCTGTTTTCACTTTGAAGATGAAAGAGGCCACCAGTCAGGGGACATAAGAAGTTTCTAGAAGCTAAGATTCTGCCCTCCCTGCCAGACATCAGCTAGCAAGGAAATGGAGTTCCAAGCCTACAACTGCATGGAACTGAATCCTTCCAACAACCCAAATGATCCTGAAAGCAGATTCTTCCTCAGAGCCTTCGGTTAATAAGAATTCAGGCTGGCTAGACTCTGGCCATGTGTGACTGGAGCAGAGAACCAATGATCTCACCAGACTTCTGACCTACAGAACTGTGATGTAATAAATTTGTGTTGTTTTAAGCCACCAAGTTTGTGGTCATTTGCTACAGCAGCCATAGGAAATTAATCTGCTGTGAAACTTCAGAGATGCAGGGCAGACACAGTCAAGGGAGAGTTTTGAAAGATGGGGGTCATCAGAACACGTCTGTATGCTGATAAGGATGTTTCAGAAAGGAGGGGTTGAAGGAGAAAACCCGTGAAGTAGATGAAGGAGAGGCAAGACAGGATGTAACAAAGAGAACAAGTGGAGGGCTGGTCTTTGATAAGGGCAGGGACTCTTCATCTACTGCGGTAACAAGCAAGCACCGTAAACTGTGCTGTGGCCTCCCTACACTGCTCTGTACCAGCCTGTCACTGGGCAATCGATGGTGATACTGAACCCTTCTCTTTGAAATGTTCTTTTGGCCCCTTAAATGTAATTCATTCAGATTCCAAAGACCTCTTTGGAACACGGATGTGGGAGTATACTCAACATCTCTTTAGGGCTTTCTTCATAGTGAATCATTCCAGTTAAACCTGGGTGGCCAGCTAATGCATGTGCTTTGGAGTCATGAGGACTTGGATTGAAATCCACTACATAGTAGGTACGGGACACTGGACAAGTCACAAGCTCTGGGCATTTTTTTTAAAAATTGGGATTATAATATCTACCTAACGGCACTGTAAGAATCAAGGATCATGTAAATTACCTTATACAGTACCCATCACAGAGCAGATGCTCCTACTCAGCCCATTCTTTTAACTTTTTAGCAGTACTCTTCTACGGTGCAAAAATACTGGCAAATAATACACTGATAGAGCCTACTAATAAGACTGGCATGATTCGAAAATCAGACTTATTGGAAAGTTTATGGGCTTTGGAATCAGAATGATCTGGTTCCTACCTTGAGTCTGCCATCTCCAAGCGGTTTAATTTTGTACAAGTCATTTAACATTTCTGAGCTTACTATCTCCTTTGGGCAATGGGGATAATCTCACTCATAGCACTGTCTGAAAATTATATGTGAAGCTATAGTAAAGTGCCCAAGACATCTGAGCTCCACAACCAATGTTTATTTTCTTCAGTTCTCAACCCTCAGAGCAAATGAACAAACATATGCACGTTCTTACTAGTTTTCTCTTGAGGTCCTAGACTTCTGATAAAATAAAATTGGTGTTTTGTTTTTGTTTTCATTGCTAGTACTAGGCACTACCGCCAGGAGGAGGGAAGTAATGGCAAAAGTGGATAGATAATCCAGGTCTCTTGACTCCTTATCCGATACTCTTTTTGAACTCACACGTGTGCACACATACACACACAAACACGCATCTTTCCCTTTGGTATATTGGCTCCAAATCCACTCTACTGATTTTTTTTTTTTTAACTTCCCAGCTCTGTTTCCTATCAATCAAACTCTTAATTGTTCCAAACTTTAATTTGCATGATGGACTCATTAATCTAATTGTATTTTGGCTAAATACTACATTAGCATAACTTCACATCTTGGGGGAATAGGAGGGGAGCTGTTCATTCTCTAATTACTTTCATTGTTGTGAGTCTTATCTCTCCAACTAGTTATATAACTTAACCAGAGCATACTTTTTTAGTGCTAGGAAACCCCCCACCCATTTCAAACCTGCAACAGCAGGCCCACTGGACCCATAACAGCAGAGCGATGTCTGGGAAACACCATCTGGACTTCCTCCATATGTTTTATATGTTCTTTGAAATCTGTCATTAGCCCTTGGAATCTAGACCTTGCTGATGCCTGATTTATGTTCTTGGCTTGCTCTCTGATCTACTCTTCAACATTCAGCTTTGGTAACCGGCCTAGAGTCCCTAAGATCTGATTTTGGCCTGTATTTTGTTTTCAGCCATATCACTCTCTTGTCTATGTTGATACCCCAAAGGGACTCTATGGCCAAAGTGATATGGCATGTGTCCTAGCACCCTGAATCACGCTGAGCACATATTAATAATTCATTAAAACGTATCAAATTGGTGGTGGGGGGAAGAAGAGAGAGTGTATACATTAAAGCGGAGCTTGCCCAACCTCTCAGCAATAGTACAAAGTGTAAAGTCAGCGTGTCAAGTCAGCCTAAAACTGGTCTAGAAACGGCAGAATACTCACTAACACTTTCCTGAGGAATAAGACACAAGGAATGAAAGTTTATAGCTGTTTCCATGAAAACAAGTGTTGGGTCTCTTTGGTATTCATTACATAACCAACCAATTAAATAAAACCAAATATATTGGAGGAAAAGACCAAGAGACCTGCGGGGGCGGGGCGGGGGGGGGGGGAGACGGGTCTTAGGAAACCTATTTTGTAAAGCCAGTATTCTGGAAGATCCCAAACCAAAAGATGAAGATAAATCAGGTAAGGAAGGAATAAAATAAATCCCCAGTATACACATTCCAATGACCTGTGGCATGGTAAAAAGAACAGTGGCCCAGGACATAGCAAACATAGTTGTGTTTCTGAAACTAAAGTGTTATATCACTTTGGCAAATTTCTCTGTCCTCCATTTTTTATGGTCTGCCATTTCTTCAACATGCATCTCTTCAGAATAAGGGTACTATTATAGATAACCATAATAAACTTGTCATACTGAGTCATAAATATCTCTATACCCCTGCCAAAATAGTGATTACTTATACAGAGTAGAAACTATAGGAAATGCAGGGAGAAACAGAGTCATGATAATAATACTTTAACACTATTCTCGGAATAAGACAAGAGGACAAAACATAAGATAAAGAAGACCTAAACAACACAATCATCTGAAAGTCTATTAGTCATTCTAAATAGATGTCTACACCTAAGCTCCTGATTCTCCCATCTCTTGCCTTCAAACTTGTTCCTCTTGGTCTTTTCTCCCTCATTCTATCCTCTCAAATGGCTCAAGGATGCAGTCATCCTTGACTTCTCTCTTCTTCTCATACATATTCCACGTCTCATGAGCAGTAAATTCCATCAGCCATAATTTCAAATACGTCCAAATTCAGGCCATTGCTCACCATTCCCTCTAACCTGGGTTAATGCAATAGCCTCCTAAATGGTTTGTCCCTGCCTCTCTTGTCTAATTTCAACATAGCTACCAGAGTGAGTCTTTTAAAACATATCTCAGGTATCAGCATTCCTGTGCTCAAAACCTCCAACACCTTCCTGTCTTACCCAGAGTTAAAGCCAAGTCCTTATGCAGACCTACTGAACCCCATAAGATCTGATTCCTCATTACTTCTCTGACCTAATTTCCTACCACCCTCCCTCCATTACTCTACTTGAATAATACTGTCCTTCCTGCTGTATACACTAACCTAGGGATTTTCAAACTACCTGGTCTCAGGACTGCTTTACATTCTTACAATTTTGGGAGATCACAAGGAGCTTTTGTTATGTGGGTTATATCTATGATATTAGAAATTAAAACTGAGAAATTTTAAACATATTAATTTTTAAAATATTTATTTATTTTTGAGAAACAGAGCGTGAGCAGGGGAGGGGCAGAGAGAGAAGAACCGCGAGATCGTGACCTGAGCCAAAGTCAGACACTTAATTGACTGAGTCACCCAAGTGCCCCTAAACATATTCATTTTAAACTTAATAAAACATGTTTATACAATATTTTTTTTTTAATTTTTTTTTTCAACTTTTTAAAATTTATTTTTGGGACAGAGAGAGAGACAGAGCATGAACGGGGGAGGGGCAGAGAGAGAGGGAGACACAGAATCGGAAACAGGCTCCAGGCTCCGAGCCATCAGCCCAGAGCCCGACGCGGGGCTCGAACTCACGGACCGCGAGATCGTGACCTGGCTGAAGTCGGACGCTTAACCGACTGTGCCACCCAGGCGCCCCTATACAATATATTTTTATAAAAATTACCGTATCTTCCAAAAGAAAAAAATTTAGTGAGAATAGCATTGTTTTACATTTTTGCAGATCTCTTTCATGTCTGAATATAGAAGACAGCTGGATTCTCTGCTTCTGCATTTAATTTGTTGCTGTATATCATTTTAGCATTTTATTATCATGATTATTATTATTTTTAAATGTTTATTTAGTTTTGAGAGAGAGAGCAAGACAGAGTGCGAGTGTGGGGGAGGGGCAGAGAGAGAGGAGACCCAGAATCCGAAGCAGGCTCCAGGCCCTGAG
This sequence comes from Panthera uncia, assembly GCF_023721935.1. Taxonomy (NCBI): domain Eukaryota; kingdom Metazoa; phylum Chordata; class Mammalia; order Carnivora; family Felidae; genus Panthera; species Panthera uncia. The sequence goes on along the minus strand of NW_026057585.1, from coordinate 73,306,789 downwards.
CTGTCAGCACAGAGCCCGGCACGAAGCTCAAACTCGTGAACCACGAGATCATGACCTGAGCTGAAGTCGGACGTTTACCTGACTGAGCCACCCAGGCTCTTTAGTTGCTATATATCACTTTGATTGAACTATATGAAGTACGTGAAGAAAATATATATTCATGGAGATATGCAGTTAGAAAAGGGAGGTATATTTAAAAGGAATTTTCAAGTAATTGTGGATATGCTCTTTAATATTATACCAAAACTCAACAAGTGGTAGTTTCTTAAATGTCAGTTGAAACATGGAATCTGAAACCTTACCAATGAACTCTGTTAATGTTAAAATCCACTGGTCAATCTTACACTTTGAACGGATCTTCCTTCCAAAGTACACAGGCATGATTTTGTAACATCACGTACCGGTCATTTGGAAAATATTGTTTCACTGAGTTATGCAGATTTTCCAATGTTGGCACATTTATTATGCAATATCAAAAATTCACAATACTCGACATCATCATAATCCTATCAGAAAAATCGGTATTAAGTACCGGGAAGCTGTCAAGATCTTGATGGCAGACACAAGTTTTCCAAAATTTGAATTTACAATTGAAAGCTTGAATTTTATCACTGTCAACAAATGCTATTAGTTGTTTTCCTTGAAGTGACAGGCTCACTCAGTTCATTTTTGAGAAAGTGTCTGCCAATACCAAATCTGAACAACCACAGTTTGCCTGTTGGGTCATTCTTCCAACTGAAAATGGTGATCCATAAAAAAAGGAGATAGTTCAGCTGACGGCTCAATTTTACAAGGGCTTTTTCTAGAGGCGACCAAGTACTTTGGTGTGCAACAGAACTGCTTTATTCATACTTCCCATTTCCTCACACAGAATATTAAAAAGAGAGGTACTCACAGCTTGGAATTTGACAAAATTAATAAATTTTACTGTTGCATCAAGAGCACTGGCAAGTGAGCCTGGCTTCTCCCCACCTCATCCCAAAAGGTGGCAGTGAAAGATATTCCTATCACTACAGTTTGGTGCCACGGCCTTAACTTGTGCGAAGGAGCCAGCAGTTTTGCTCACCATCGCTTTTGCACCATCAATGCAAATATCAACTTAGTGAAAAAGGTAAATAGAGTCAGTGTTATTCTAAAAATACTTTTGAGCTCAGATCCTGTGAAAGCATCTTGGGGATGCCAAGGATCCAAGGACCACAGTTTGAGAACTGCACTAAACACTCTATTGCTCTTCTGCACTTAAACTTGAAGCTCCCTTTGCCAGGAAAGAATTTTTTCTTTTTTGCTCAGCTATCCATATGATACCTTTCAGTGAGATTTCCCCCAATCATCCTATATAAAATAATACCTCCACTCACCCTCTGCCTCCTCCCACCCCCTGGCACACTCCATCCCCCTCCTTCCTTTTGTTCTACTCAATCTTTCTACAGAGAAACTATCACTCACTATTTTCCACCTCTCCCAACTAGCATAGAGATTCCTAAGGGCGATGCTGTTATTGCCACCTCCTAGAATTGCCCTTTACACACGGTAGATGCTCAATAAATCTCAGTTGAGTGAATGAATGTTAACTCATAATCTAGCATTTGATTCTAAGATTCTGGTTTGCTTAGACTGCTTTCTTAGTGGTTCATGTCTTACTTCCCTAACTCCAAGAGCAGAGGTTAATCTACATTCCATGTAATCCCCAAAGCCTCTGGCACTTGTCTTGGACATACTATGCATATTCTCTTCTCTAGAGATTATTTGCAGTTCCAGAGTCAACTCTGGGTATCGCCAGTATGTATATATGTGGAATGACAGAAAATTGACAAAAATTTTTAGCTACTTCTTTCTGGTTTGCAACAATTTCTATTGTATAAACACTGTAATTGGTATATAACAATCATGACCTCAACTCACTGGCTCTGTTTCCTACCCCAAAACATGTGGGAAGCAGAAAAAAAAATTGCCATTCTGATGCTGTTTTCTGGTTGGTTTTAAGCAGAAGGTTCTTGGTTTAACATGCAAAGGCTTATTTTTAAAATGAACACAATTGGCTCAGTGCAGCCAAGATCCTTAAACATATTCCAAATTAAAAAAATTTTTTTAACCTTTATTTATTTTTAAGAGACAGAGACAGAGAATGAGCAGGAGAGGAGCAGAGAGGGAGGGAGACACAGAATCCGAAGCTGGCTCCAGGCTCCAAGCTGTCAGCACAGAGCCCGGTGTGGGGCTCGAACTCATGGACTGTAAGATTATGACCTGAGCTGAAATCAGACGCTTAACCAACTGAGACACCCAGGTGCCCCATTCTTAAACATATTCTCTATCTTTCACTTAATATTGCATTTCTGGGAGGCTAACTTAAGGATATGTTCCTCAGTATTGAAAAAAATGTCTTAAAAAGGTTTATCATAGCATTATTATTAAAGAAAATTTGGATCATCAAAGTAGGGGAATAATTAAGCAAAGAGTTACATATCTATTCAAATTATGTAATCATTAAAAATGATGGCTATAAAGACTGTATAATAACACAGAACCAGGCAGATGATAAAACGTTAAGCAAAAAACTATAAAAATATAATATTCAGTGTGATTAAATTATATTTCAAAAAATTATTTGTAAAGAATAAAAATCAGAATAAAATATACGAGTTATTAACAACGGCAAAGGAGAGGAGGAAGATGGGAGGCTCAGATGAACAGATCAGGCCCAATAACAAAGACAACTGTATGGACAAACAGACACTAACCTTTTATGCCTTATTCCAATTACTAACTGGATGATTTACCCAAAACAGAATGTTAAGAGTATTACGACTCCTTTTTTTTTTTTTTTTTTTTAAAGATGGAGAAACTAAACATTGTAGGGAAAAAAATGTTTGCTTAAAAATCTCCCAGGAAGTTAACGGCAAAGCCGGAGCTGGACCCATGGATATTTGAATGTGATGTGTGATTTTGAAATACGCTGTGGTTTCTTCCTTCGTAAAATATACAGTAGTACTTACCTAAGGGGCTATTGTCAAGGTAACATGAAATAACACAGGATGGGACCACTACAGCACTGGCTGCATGGTATTCAATAAACATTAGCCTCTTTCCCTTCTGACTCTGGTGAACTGTTACTGTGCTGCTACATGGGAGGTTGAGGGGCAGAGCAGGTTGGAGAGGGTTGGAAACAAAAGAAAAGAGGACAGCAGCCAATGGGCCCCTCTGGCAGAACAGTACTTGCGATCCTGATGGTTTTGGGACCCGGCATCGCTGTTATAGCAGAAGATAACAGCCAATGGGAGTCCTGTCCGAAGACTAAAGTGGGCCCACTAAAGACTAAAGAGCACAAGACAGGCCATTGTCCTGTCTCCCTCTCCCCTGCTGTATGTGCTCATTCCTCTCACGCTGATAATTAGTATGAAATCATTCTAAAGCTTTCTACTTCATAGAGAGTAATTTGGGCCGTATCTGGGACCAGCTGCTTTTGGCGATGCACACATTAGCAGTAATTTCTGGCCTTTTAACCTAGTCCAAAGAAATGCCATTTCTTCACATGCTAGTTTTTAATCACTATGGGAACCTTCAGTTCTGCTCCAACTCTGGCAATCTGCAGTATGTCTAAGGATACAAAAGGGCAAGTGTACTTTACCTAAAACAATGGATGTACAGTAGTTATTTTAGTGTCTTTGAAACAAAAGGTATGTTTAGACATCAAGGAGACCTGTCAGGAGCTGGCTCAGAGTGCTGTGCCTTTAAGGTTGGAAGAAATTGTATCTTTTGTCACAAATTCATCTGAACAACTGGTCTTCCTGATTTGCAACTGTTGACTGATTTCAGATTTAGTTTTCTAGTTTCTGTATCTGCTTATGCTTAGATCTGCCATATTCGGCTGACAACATGTCTATCTCTAACTTAGCATTTAATCCATTTATTTAGTTTGACATCAAGTCCATGATTTCCCCAGCATCTTATCTTAGACTGCTTCCAGTTCTACGATTCTCCAGCATTGAAAGATTAAAGGAATGTGGCTTTAAAAGAGCACGGCTTTTCCCAGAGAAATTGTCCCTTGAATATTTCAAACTCACTTCTTTTGCTCCAATCCTGCCTGCCACTATCTTAAATATGATTCTCATCATCTCTTGCCTTAATCACTGAAATGGCCAACTAGCTGGTTTCCCAGCCTCTAAGTTACCCACTCCCACCATTACCTCTATCCCTTACCTGACAGGTCATAGAGATCTGTTTACAACACAAACATGATCATGTCACTGCTTTGGTTAAAACACTTGAATGGTCTCTTCTTACTTGCTGGGTTACGTCCCTCTGAACAGGCCCTGCTTATTACCTTACCTCATCTGATTTTAGTTTTCTGACATATGCCCTGTGTGTCAGTTTTCAGGATTATCTCTCCCTGGCTTGTGCCTTGTACATGTGAGCTCCCCTCGAATGCCCCTTCCAAGCACTTCTTCAGGTGGCTATCAACTCTAAGTGTCCTTTGGCAAATAACACAAATCTCAAGAAGCCCTCCCCAACTTCCCTCTTCTCACCGATTCAATCTGAACAGTATTATTTTGAAACTTCATTTGTTTCTGGGCAACTCTTAAATATTTCACTCTAAGTTTAACAACAACTATTTTATAAGCACTTATGTAACACATAACTTACAAGTATTTATGTAATACACATAAACTGTTTTAATATGACCCATGAAAGACTCTCCTTCTTTATCACCCTATGAAAAACACATATCATCTAATAGCAAACCCAAATAAAACTTGAAGAAGTGACTTACTCTTACTATGCATCAATTTCCTTGTTTATTAAAATAACGGCATCAGACTAGAATGACTAATAACTCACATTTTTTGGAGAGCTTAGAATGTGCTGGCTGTTGCTCTAATATATGAACTCATTTAACTCCTTACAACAACTCTATGAGTAAGAAATATTATTGCCTCCATTTTACAGATGAAGAAACTAAGGCTAAGAGAGGTTAACATAAGTTGTTCTAAGTCACACAGCTAGTAAATCAAATCTTCTAAAAAGATCCTTCCATTTTGGAAGTTCTATGAGAATTCTATGGTTCTAAAAAATATTCAAATCTAAACTAAATGCAGAAGAAAGTCAAATCAGCAACAATTGTTTCTACTTTACATTCTATTTATCCATATCTCATCTCCCCTAATGAAACTATATTCCCTGTTATACCTAGCATACTTGCGAATACACAGTAGGAACTCATTAAATATTTCTGAATAGATTGCTGAATTTTCCATTTTTAGCCTCATATATTACACTAAAAGGCCAGGTATAGGTCAACAGACATTACTGGGATAAGTAATAAGATAAAGGAAATCCAATTGCTTCTCCATGTTAATGTGGAAAACAAAATTAATTTTTATTTTATAAAAATTTATAATTTTTATTTTTATATAAATTTATAATTTTTATAAAAATTTATAGTTTTTATTATATATAAATATAATACTATTTAACAATTTCAATGGGGTTGGGGCTAGCTCCTGCCAAGTTAATCAAGATGAGAATATTATTTTCTTTGAGATATAGTAACATAATTCTGAAAACAAAGACACACATAAACAAATGAAAGCCAAAAGAAGAAAAAGTGTGGTGAAACACTGTCACTAAAAAGTACAAGTAACCAGGGGCACCTGGGTAGCTCAGTAGGTTAAATGTCTGATTCTTGATTTCAGCTCAGGTCATGACCTCACGGTTTGTGAGACTAAGCCCTGAGTTGGCCTCTTCACTGACAGCTTGCAACTTGCTTGGAATTCCCTCTCTCCCCGCTCTTGGCCTCCCCCCACCCCCACCCTGTGTATGCTCTCTCAAAATAAATAAATAAACATTTTTTAAAAAGTACAAGTGGGGCGCCTGGGTGGCTCAGCTGGTTAAGCGTCTGACTTCAGCTCAGGTCATGATCTCTCAGTTCATGTGTTTGAGCCCTGTGTTGGGCTCTGTGTTGACAGCTCAGAGCCCATGTCTCCCTCTCTCTCTCTCTCTCTGCCCCTCCCCTGCTCATGCTCTTTCTCTCTCTCAAAAATAAGTGAACATTAAAAAAAAAAAAAAAGTACAAGTAACTAGATAGGCACTATAAGCCCTTATCCAAATAGGCTTCCAGGTGGTATAAAGCAGAGAGACAGGCTACTGAGAGCTATTCCAAGAGTGGGAAGAAAAGACAGGCAAACTTGCATGTATTCAAAATATCCTTGGGGGATCCTACCCAGTGCCCCAGATGGCTTTCTTCTTCCCTTTTACTTCCATTAACGTTAAATTTCCTAGGAATATCTCAATTGGCCTAGTTGACTGCACAATTATATAATATATACAGGTGGCTCTACTCAATTATGAATGACTTCCCCTGTGAGAGCTACTGTATTTCATTTTCTATGACTGAACAGCTGGTTGTGACTAGCCTGGAAAACTGACTTCTTTTGTCCAGATGTACAGTAACTAGCTATTGGTGCTTTGAAGGGTCTATCTCCCACTCTCGATCCTTCTCCTTCTACACCCAACACGTATCGCAAACTCATCCCCACCTCATGAAAAAGGGCCCTGGAGTTTCCGGTAGGTGTCACCATGCACTTCCAAAATCACTGATGGAAACCTCTCACGTGCGAATCACACTTCACAATTCTCAAATTACTTTCACATTCATTAACTCAATCTTATTCACAATTATCTCAGACTCATTTACCTAATGGCTATCTCTAAACCTCATTTGAGGCACAAGAGAAATGAAGCGTGGTATAGTAGAAAAAACATGGATTTTGACGTTAGAAACCCATGCAGCTAGGTTCAGGTCCTTGCAAATCATTTAACCCCTTTGAGCTATGGGTTATTAGGTTTGGTTGAGATACTGCTTGAGGATGTGGGTATGATAAGCACTGTGTCTGATATAATTTAGGGACTTACCAAATTTTACTTCTTATTCCTGTTGGTAAACTTTCTGAGCTTCAGTTTCTTCCTATGTAAACCAAGGTCAAATACAGTAGTTCCCCTTTCTCCATGGTTCTGCTTTCCATGGTTTCAACTATCCATGCAGGCTGGAGGCAAATGATCCTTCTTCTGATGTACCAAAGTCTACAGTACCTAACACCGTCACAACGTCCCCCTTATTCACTTCATTTCACCTCATTAAGTAGGTATTTTATCATCTCACACCATCACAAGAAGGGTGAGTGCAGTACAAGAAGATACTTAGAGACACCATATTCACAGAACTTTAATTACAGTATAGTGTTAAAACTGTTCTATTAAATTAGTACTGATTGTTAATTTCTTACTATGTCTAACTTTACCATAGATACATATGTATAGGAAAAAGCATAATACATATACTGATAGGATTCAGTATCATCTGTGGTTTCCAGGCATCCACGGGGATCTTGGACTGTATTTCTGATAAGTGGATGCTGGGGGGGGGGGGGGGGAGGGACTACTATCCTGCAAACCCCGCAGGTGGTTTGGAAACTTCCATGTGGCATTGAAAAGGTTAACTTCCTTTCTTATTAAAATGGTGCTCATTGAACATCTTTCTAAACAACATTATAAAAGGTGGTTAGTTTAATGTAATACCAAAATAGCAGATACACAAAAGGTTAAGCATTTTTATGATCTACATTCTTTTCCATGGCAAGTTACAAATGAGACTGCCTTGAAAGTATACTCTGACTACTGACCATGGGTATGTGGGAGAACTCAGCTCTAAGGCAGGCTTCCATGTTTCTATACAGCTGATACTATATGATCCCTATTGGTTTGAACGAAGAAAAGCTATCTTTGGGAAAGAGAAGGAATCCTCTTATCTAATGAAAACTTTTCCCGAGGAAAATACTTGGGTGTGTCACAACCTGGACAGTGTGATAAAAAAGAACTGGAAAAGCACTTTCCAAATCTTGTGATTTACCGTCCCTACCCTTTAGTAGCAGAGAAATTTAAAAAAAAAAAAAAAAAGGTGCCAGAAAATCCTCCTTTCTAACATGGCCATTATGTCCTGAAGTTTGGTTCAACTTGTGCTGAACCTAGATAAGGGGTAATGGTAAGAAACTACTATAACCATTTTAAGTATATAAAAACAGAGGAAATGCAATCCCTCATTTGCAACATGCTAGGCAGTCTAATGCTCTCTTAAGGGAAGCGAGAGTGCCAATCCTCTCTGCACTAGTCAGACCATCCCTGATGTGCGGAGTTTGCTCTGGGCACAACACGGTAAGCTGAAATGGGTCAAGAAGAGATCCAAGCTGATGAGGGGCTTAGAAACTATCCAATTTCAGATATAACTGAAGGGAAAAGGCCTGGAGGAACAAGAGTATCAAGAGGTGTCTGAAGAAGGCTTTGGGTGAAACAAGAAACAAAATTAGAGCCAAGAGATAGATACTGGGGGAGAGCAGATTTCAGCTCAAATTTAGCAAGAACACTTTTAGTCATTAGCGCTATCACAAATGAAAAATGTTCACCTCTGGGAGGTTATAATCTCCCTGTCTCTGGAAGAATTTGAGTAAGGGCTGGATATGTAGTTATGGGGATGCTCTCAGGGAGAGAGAGGCCTGAATTAGGTGGAGGGTTGAATTTGGTAACTTCTGAAGTTCCCTCTGACCCTGAGATTCTAGACTTCTATGACTTTATTTACCTTCCTGACGTCTTATATTTAATATGAAGGCAAATAAATAAACCTTAACCAAAACAACTTCTAGATAGACGAGAACATGGCAACGAGTGACTCTGAAGCCTTCACATGTTGGGAAGATAAGCTCACGATGGATACAAGTTTCCCAAGATTCTGATTTTCACTTGAAAGTTTAAATTGATCATTTACAGCAAATGCTTATAGGTTGTCTTCTTTAAAGTGACCAGCTCACTTAATTTTGGAGAAAGAGTCTGCCAAATATCCAAGTCGGTTTTTCTTTTAATTATACATGATGTTCCATGAGAAAGTGGCTACTTTAGCTTGCAACTCAAACAATCCCACAAGTGCCTTTTCCTGAGACAACCATTATACTTGGATATGTTAAAGATGGAGAAACTGAACGCACAGAGGTTGATTTGAACCTAGATCGTTTGGTCTCTAAAGTTCATGCTCTTCCCACTATTTTACCTTGAAACTGATAAACAAGAGTGCATCCCCAAGTAAAGGAAGGAAGATAATGAACTAAACATGCCTGCTTATAATAATGAAGGGTGTCAGAGTATTTTTGACTTCTAGGTTTCTCCAATAATCCTTAAGAGTCTTATTTGCCAAAAAAAAATTCATTATCAGATCTCTCCTCTCTCTGGCAACAACACAGTATATGGAATTGAAAACTGATGTACAAAATGTTAAGTAAGCCCAACTTGTGTGTGTCTACATGACATAGAACATGAACAATGGGGGGAAAAAAGGAGCAGGGGGAAACCCATTTGGTTTATCAGTTTCCTGGACTGGGATCTTGTTTTCACTCACAGCAGTGTATCGTTGGCTTGGCATTGTAATTTAGAGGATGTGTTCTTTATTAGCTTTGCTCAACTTGGCTGGGTTCAGCTATGTGCTGCCAGCTGGGCTGATGCCAAGGCTGAAACTCCACTCCTCTAAATCAAGTTCACTTAATGCAGCATGGGTTGCCTCTTGTTCTGATCCAGCTCGGTTAACACTTTCGGTTCTCCAGATCTAGCTCCTTCTTTCCTGCTGGACTCTAATTCCTACAGCACGGGGAGAAGACCTCTACAACTATAAAGATGTTTCATTTTTCCTGGGAGTTTTTCAACTGATAAATCTACAGAGAGTGGGGGAAAACAGGAAAATAAGATCGTGCATGACAGGACCACAAGCCAACTTTAAGAACCTTCTACTACTGACAAAGGAGTGACTGGCCTTAGCTGTTGAGGGTAATAGACAAGAGGACTTGGGAGCAATTTCTGCAGGTGTAGGGCTATGTGTTCTCAGAAGATGATCTGTGAATGTGTCTGGTGAAACCGAGGGCCCTTGGTGAAAGCACCCTGTGATGAAGCGCATGCTGGTCAGCCACACAGTCACACGAGCGCAGTCCAGCTTTCCATAGCGTAAGACAATGAATCCCAAAAGCTTGAAACTCCTGCCTTCTGGCTGTATTGCCCTCATACTCTTGCTTTTTCTTTGCTCTGTCAAAGAGTTTGCCAAGTTTTCCTCGTCTTCTTTCACATACATGGATGTTTATGGTCTACTTAGTAAGTCACTATTGAGATTACACCTGCAATATTTCCTGAAAAAATCATCCATATAATTAAGGGAGAAAATGTAACTACATAGAGTTTATATTATTGATTTCCAGTCCGGCTTTCCTAAAAACCATATACACTAGGGGATTTTGCTGGGGCGCCCGGGTGGCTCAGTTGGTTGAGCGTCCGACTTTGGCTCGGGTCATGATCTCACAGCTTGTGAGTTCGAGCCCCGCGTCAGGCTCTGGGCTGACAGCTCGGAGCCCGGAGCCTGCTTCGGATTCTGCGTCTCCCTCTCTCTCTCTGACCCTTCCCCGCTCACGCTCTGTCTCTCTCTCTCTCTCAAAAGTAAATAAACGTTAAAAAAAATTTTTTTTAACTAGGGGATTTTGCAAGTTGATATGTACTGATGCTGGCACATAGTAGGTGTTCAATAAAAGCCTGCCAAAGAAAACTACATGGGTCTAAGAATTCTAAAGAAAACAGTAGGTGTGGTCAAATCTATGAACTGTTTAAGTCACATCTCACTATTTCCAGGAGTTTGACAGATGCCAGTTGTTTCATTACATGTGCCAAAAAACTGCTACCATTCTCAGGCATCTGTGGCTGGTGAAGGCAAAGGAACTGGGCAGAGCCGAAGGGGCAGCTTATGGGAGCTGGAAGAGAGGTATGGGACAGGACTTTTCTGTCCTTTAGGCAGACATAATTACAATCAGTGGGAGAACCTAGATCCCCGTTTCATAATCTAGTGTCTCATGTCACTGCCCCATTTTCCTATCTCTGTTTGTGTACCGTAAGCATACAATCAAGAGAAAGCCTCATCTCATAAATACATGTATTTTTTTGGACCAAAATAGAGCATTTAAACACTTCTGGCACAGTTTTCTTGAGATGTCCAGGCATCTAATTCAGATAGAACCCATAGCAGGCATCTCCCTGTGCTACTTGGTGCATAGCACGTGAGCACATGCTCATTTTCTTTCAATTACTCACTCAACCTGGGAAGCAGGCACCTGTCTCTAACCTCCACCGAGCCTAGCACCACCAAAAGGGGACGGCTCTACAGCTGTCGGCCACACGGATGAATAAAGGCTGGAGTTTCTAGATGTGAGTAGAGTACAAGGCCACATCTGCGATGATGACAGAGATTGTGTGTGTGTGCATGCACATGTGTGGAGGAGGGAGGAAACAGTATATTAAATAAAGGCGAGGCCTGGAACTAGGATATCTGAGAAGGTAAGAAGGAAAACAGCCAAACAACCAAGTAGCTGTCCTCATTAAGGGCACCAAAAAAATTTGTTTCGCTCGTTGATCAATGTGCCCACACTGCTCGTGACATAGTGAACACGCCTTCTCAGAGATAGGCACGGCATGTTGGTTGCTAGAAGTTTCCTATGGAGAGGACGCTCTCCTGCTTGCTGTGGCTGAGTAGCAAAAGAAGTTGGATGGAAGGGCAGGTGTAGAGCTGTACGAATGTTTCTGGAGACGAGTGGCCTTTGCCATCCTGACTTTTGGCCATAAGGTTTCCAAAATTTATAAGACAGAACGTTAGTTTAAATGGATTTCACTCTGCTGTGAAAATGGGAGTAGCACTCTCACTTTGGTAATTAAGGGAGTAGTGGCTTTAGATGTTGATGAACACAAATGGAATCAGAATATTCAGCGTGATCTACTTCACTCAGCAAATTATTACTGAATAACTACCATGTGCCAAGTGCTGGGGAGATAAAAATGAATAACTTAGTTCCATTTAACAAGGAGTCTAGGCAGTAAGAAATGCTAACTTCCTAGACAAAATGAAAAGGAGAATTTTAGCTTTCTCATTAAGGCTTATACTGAAAAACTGGCAAAATTTCCATGTTGTAGGGGTAATTATTCGTTAAATAAGTAAAGTAGTTGCGACAGGTGTTCGACTGTAAGAACTCATATTTTGGGTTCTTTATTCAAAGAATATGCCCCCCCCGCCACCCGCCAATCTTTTTATCCTTTTCACCACAATGTCACTGCCTCAATTCTTTCACTGGCATATTATAACAGCTTGTTAATAGGCACATCTACCTCCACCTTCTGGAAGCCACCCATCCTTTCACTGTTACCAGAATGGTCTTCTAAAACACAAATCTGACCAGCGACTCTACAAAGCCCATTCAATGTCTCTCACTGCTTTTAGGGCAAAGACCCCAATCTTTAAAACAGTCTAAAAGGGCTTCTTCGCCAGCCTTTCCGCTTTCCATTCCTCTCTCTCCATGCTACAGTCTAGTTGTCTAAGCATCTTTCAGTTCCTCAACACATTTTTTTTTTTTTTTTAATCTTGGGCCTCTGTTTCCATGGCTACCTAGAATTTTTCTTCTGGTTTCAGTCTGATGTCACTTTCTTTGGAAGCCTCCTCTGACCTTCACCTTCCAGTCTTCAAACTAGGTAGGGGCCCTTCTGTACTTTATCACTTTGAAGCTGTAATTTTCTATTTGTCTATACACTCCCCAAACTGTAAACTCTAAAGGCAGATGCTCCCTCAATTAAGCCAATGACTAGCACTCAGCTGTGGCTTAGGGCTTAGAACTTGAATGAATGGATGGATGGCTGAAGAAAATCAACCTGTTAGTTGACCTACGTGCTGTGTACATGCTGTGACCCACAGTTTAGCCTGGCTTGTGTTATTCTCGCCTCTATCCTGGTTTTTCCCTGCACAGTTTAGGATTACAATTTAACCAATCCTCTTTCTGACCCAGAATCCCAAAGTGGCTATAGTATAGTTTCCTAGATAGTTTTATAAGAGGAAGAGGCCATCCATAAAGTCTGGAAAATACTTTTTAAATGTTTCACAGAAACAATGTGAAGAGATACTCTGAAAGTTGTGTTTTGAAGCATCAAATTCTTACTCTCTAGACTAGAGTAAAACTACTATTCCCCTCAACCATAGCCCCGAGTCAGATTATGAAGCATTCTCTTTGTATGATGCCACAGGTAGAAGGGGTGGAATGAAAAGGTAGAGGAGGCCCGGCTGACCTTTTACTCCAACAGGTGTGCTCAAGGGCAGCACCTCTCCTGGACCCCATATTTGTATCAGCATATTGAGAGCAGCCAGACCCAGTTTACACTCTATGAAGTCACAAGAAACTGGGAGTATAATCCGGACAGCAACACATTAATTTATAATAAAAACGTAAATGCGCGGCAGCTCACAGCTCACATTCTCTTCCTACTGTACAAGTTACATAGGAAGCTAAACTGTAATCTAAAATGGGCTCACCCAGATTGAAATCAGTGTGGATGTCAGGATGGTGAGAAGCCTAGTTAAGCGTTACAGTTGAGCCAAATGGACTGAACTCTCTGTTTTTTAAAGTTTAAAAAGTAAAACTTGCCTGTTTCAGTTTTATGTTAAGTCACACATAAAAAAAAGTGATGAGCTTAAAAAACAAAAACAATGCTTGCCTTTTATAACCAAGTACCCTGGATTAGCTGTAAGCTTTGTATTTGCTCTTATGAGAGTTGGCTGGGCGCCAGGAGTTTAAGAGCTAAAAAGGATTACTACCTCTTAGCAGAAAAGAAAACGGCCAGGGTGCAGGAGTCCCTGAGAGAGGCAGAGCCCTAGGTGGCTGGAGGGCAGAGCAAAGTGGTAGGTGAGCCGGACCCAGAATCAAGCAGGAGACAGTCACAGGGGTCCCTTGTTACCCATCCCCAAGAGCAGGAATGGACAGTATCACAAGGGTGGGAGGGCCATCGAGGGTCACCTAGTTCAACCTCTCATTAGGAATCACTTGTTCACAGACATAAGTTTGTGGCCCAGCTGGGACTAGACCCTCGTTCAAAGCTCTGATATTCCCCAACACTGCTTCTTTCCTATTTCGTATCAGGATCTGGAAGCCAAAATCCAGGGTCTCAAACGAAGCTTTGAAGAAAGCCTGAAGGAGAATGGGGAGAGTACAGGGGGGACATGTGTGAAGGCAATATGGCTCTAAATGGCCTTGACAGCTGGTCCTACTGGAAGATCTCCATGACTTCTCCCTCTAGACTCAAATATCAACAGAACTAAGTCACTTAATCCTCTGAAATTTATTTTTCTCATAAATAAAATGTATCTGAAAATAATTATGCCTACTTGAGAGTTACCAGGAATATAAAGTGAAATAACGCATGTAAAAGACACTGAATAAAATCGGTGTTTTTTCCTATTTGCTGAGAGCAAGAAACAATCTCATATTACTTTGAATTTTTACCATTTGCACACGAATGGCCAGAAGGTAGGAAGGGAGGAGGAGACAGCATGATTAGAAAGAGAACAGGCTTACACAGAGAGAACATCTTGTTTTGAGAAAAGAATTGAGTAACCACATTTTTTCCACATTGGATCACTTGCGCCCTAGCCAGGACACTGAGGTGGCTGAAGTTCTGCTGTTACTGAACAGCCACACTGGAGAACCTACGGAGGGGGAGGGGAGGGGGGCAAGGGGAACTGTTGGAGGAACCCTGGTTGCTGGAATGATGGCCAAAGGATCTGGTCTGGAAATGCCAACCAGAAGAAGGTCTCTCTCCACCTCTGAGCCATCTGCTGATCTGGTCATCTGCTGTTAAAAATCGCAGCTGTCCCCAGATATGCAAAGAGGAGGATGAAAACAGTCAGCAAACGCCTCTGGAAGCATCAACCACATAGTCGTATTTCTTATCAGCATGGTGCCCAGTCACAAAGGAATACCTGCCCAGCAACTCCTGGGCACAAAGACTCCCTGGTCTTGTGGCTGTGGAGAAACGCTAAGAGATTTACAGTAAGCGTGATGAAATTGCCTAGGCAAGAAAGTGAGAGGACCAACCTACTCACTGAACATAGCCAGGAGCACCGAGGCTTATCCTACTTGTCTCAAGTAAGCAAAAATGACTCTGCTACTACCTCCAAGGCACTTCTCTTCTCCCTGCTTCCACAGAAGATACCGCCTCACAGGGCTTGCCGAGGGACAGCAACGGGTTGTTTCTCATAGCAATCTCAGGCGCTTGTTTCTTGAAGCATATGGAGGAATAGCACTTTCCTGAGGCAAGAAGTGTGTCTGACCGCTGCCCTGCCCCCATCTCAAGTTTTCCCCACCCCAGTGCCACCAACCTAATCCCAGCAACCCTCCCCTCTTCCTCGTCCACAGTCAGCACAGCACAATCCATTCTCCATAAGCAGTCCGAGGGAGTTTTTAAATGACAGCTTTATTGATATATACTTCATATGCCATAAGCTTCACCCCTTTAATGTGTACAATTCGGTGTTTTTAGTAGATACACAGATGTGCAAACACCTTCCCGATCTAATTGCAGAGAATATTTACCATGTATTCATCAAAGTGACCTCCCATTTCCCCTCTCCCCCGTGCTACTGACAACCACTAATTTACTTTTGTCTCTGCGTTTCTGCCTCTTCTGGACAGCCCATACAAAAGCAATCATGCCACGTGTGGGCTTTTGTGATTGGCTTTTTCCTCTCAGTCTAATGTCTTTTAAGGTACATCTGTGGTGTAGTCTATTTCAGGACTCATTCCTTTTTATTGCCAAACAAGATTTCGTATGAATATACCACCTTTTATTTATCTGTTCATCACGTGATGAACACTTGGGCTATTTCCACTTTTTGGCTACAATGAATAATGTTGTCATGAACATACACGATACATTTTTCTATGGACATGTTTTCTGTTCTTTTGGGCGTATACCCATGAGTGGAATTGCTAGGTCACGGGTACCTCCGTGCTTAATACTTTGAGTAACTTCCAAACTGTTTCCAAAGTGGCTGCACCATTTCACAATCTCACTAGCCATGTATCCAATTCCTCCACATTCTCACCAACACTTGTTATTGCCTTTTGATTATATCTTACCCATGGATGTGAACCGGTATATCTCCTTGTGGCTTTGATTAGCATTTCCCTAATGGCTAACGACATGGAGTATCTTTTCAAGTGCTTATGGGCCTTTTATATTATCTTCTCTGCAGAAATGTCCATTCAAACCCTTTGCCCATTTTTTAATTGGGTTGCCTTTTTTATTGTTGAGTTGAATTCTGGATACAAGTGCAAGTGACTTTTTAAAAGTAAATCGGATCTTGTCACTCCCCTACATAGTACCCTCTAACAATTCCCCACATGTTTAGAATAAAATCCAAATTCTCACTCTGGCTTTCCAGGTCCTACAGGGTTTTGCCACTTTCCTTCTCACACAGCGCTCTAGAGTAGGAGCAGTCTTCTCTCTGCCCCTGAAACACATACGCTCACGCACGTCTCAGTACCATGATATGTATGCCCTGTCCTTGCTTGGAATTCTTTCTGATCATTCAATTCAAATATCACCTTTTCAGACAAATTTTCCTGAAAAGAAACTGTATCTAAACAATCTCCTCCCAGGGTGCCTGGGTGGTTCAGTGGGTTGAGCATCTGACTTTGGCTCAGGTCATGATCTTGCAGTATGTGGGTTTAAGCCCCGCAATGGGCTCTGTGCTGACAGCTCACAGCCTGGAGCCTGCTTCGTAGTCTGTGTGTGTGTGTGTGTGTGTGTGTGTGTCTCTGCCCCTCCCCCACTCGTGCATGCTCGCTCTCTCTCTCAAAAATAAGTAAACATTAAAAAAAATAATCTCCTCCCTCTGCCAAGAGGAATGAGGAAACTTTTGAGCATGATGGATATGTTCATTATCTTGATCGTGGGTCATGGTTTCATGGATGCACACATGTCAACACTTTTCAAATGGTATATTTTAAATATGTGCCGTCTGTTTCACTTGTCTTACACTTTGATAAAGCTGTTAAACAAAAAACCCCTTCTCAGTCCACCTTTGCTGCCACTATTTCATTATACTTTATTCCTGAGGAGAAACTGGATCTGAAATCATCTTGTTTATTTCGTGATTTTGAAGTTTATCACCTATCTCCTTCCACTAGAATAGAAGTTCCAGGAGGGCAGAAATGTTTTTCATCCTTGTAACTGCTGTATCTTCAGCTTGGCTCACAGTTAAGTGCTCAATAAATACCAGGCTAACTGAATGAATGAAACTGACAGAGGTTTAGAAAAGGGACTGACAGACAATAGGAAGGGTGACTTTCTACGCCTTCAGATTAACTAGCACTTTTAGACTTCAGGGATGAGATTCTTAGTATTTCTTTTATTTAGAGCAGCTATCTCAAATTCTATTCTGGATGATGTCCAACACCATCATCATTAGAAACATAATTTACTGTTCAATTACTCTGTGGCACTATTCTAGCATTTTATATATACTCTTCCATTAGTAGTGGTTATTTTTATAATAATAGCATTATAATACCAATAATGTGGCATATTATATATTATCTAGTAATTATAATAAATATAATACAGGATGTAATAACTATGATAAGAGCAGCAGTAATATAATAAAAACATTTGTTTAGCACTTGCTATTTGCCAGATATTATGTAAGCATTTTACCCATATCATCTCATTTATTCCTCACAATAACTTTATGAAGCAGGTGTTCTCTTACAGACAGAGAATTTGAGGTTTAGAGAGGCAAACTAACTGCCCAAAGCCACACGGCTGGCAAAAAAAAAAAAGGCAGAGCTGGAACTCAAACCTAAGTCTACTTTGCTTCAAAGTTCATGCTTTTCCCATTGTGCTACGGTGCTTCTCAAGTATCCTGATGGCACACTGCTACTCCAGCTCATATGCAAAGCCCCTGGGACCCGAGAGAGAGGTGCACCTTGAGACAATCCATGCTACTCAAACTCGGAAAGAGGTTAGGAACAAAAGTGACAGGGAGGAAAAGCTAGTTGCCTGAGAATAAACTAGGATATTTAGAGTAAGGAACTTTTACTTTATCCCAAACTCCACATCTAGCTTCCTTGGACATTAAATTCTTATTGTTTCTGATTGCTCTCAGGTAGACATTGGTGTTTACCTAAGCTGCCTACTGGTGAGGTTTACTGAAGATACGGTGACCGTGGGAGACCCAGGTAACCTCCCTTACCAACCTGGGTCCTGATTTCAAGAGCTCATGGATGAGCCTTTACCTTTAGTGCCAGGTGGCTGTAGGTTGTCTCCAGTCAGGGAACACCAGCCCACAGGGAAGATGTCCCGGGAGTCGAAGCGGCACCAGTAGTCAAAGGCCCCTCGCCACCCATCAAAAGTGACCAGCACCTCTGAGCCCCGCACCTCCCCAATAGTGGCTGGGCAAATGAAATGAGGGTTCTTCCTGTCCACAGCTTCTAGCTTCATTCCCATTTTGAAGAAGTTGTGGGAAGGCGAGGGTGGTTCCTAGATGAGAAACAGAAACATACAGACCTAGATGCAAACACAGAGTCTGTGTGCCCCAAGAGACTGCTACCAAGTTTGGAATGATGAAAAAGTCACCGGCTGCTACCGAAGATTTATAATGAAAGTGTAGTCTTTCTTTTAAATGAATTTCAGAGTATACCAAAGTATTACTTTTTATGTCCTGACATTTTACCATTTTGATTCTGATTTTTTTTTTAAGAAATAAAAGGTAACATTTTTAAAGCTGAATCCCTTTTGTGCCCATTCCTCATGCATGTTTTCATACTTGACTATGTATGTATGTATGTGTGTGTATATACATATATGTATATATATATATATATATATATGCATCCATTTGCATACTTCAAAATTTTATATAAATGGTATTATACCATACATATCATTCTACAACTTTTTTGTGTGGTTAATGCTACACTTTTGAAATTTACCTACGTTGATAAATTTAGCTCCAATATATTTCAAGTGCTAATAGTTCATATTCCATTATATGTATATATCACAACATATTCATTCTATTCAGATGGACATTTAAGATCATTTCTAATTGTTCACTGCTTCAAGAGTTTCAGTGACCATTCTTGCACTTGTTCTTTTGCACACACGTGGAAGGGTTACTTTAGGGTATGTAAGTAGGAGTAGAATTGCTGGATTATAGGACAGATATATACATCCTATGCTTTATTAAGTATTGTCAAATTGCCCTCCTAAGTGCTCGTAACATTGCTCACTCTGTCCAACGGTGTGGATCTGCAGTGTAGTTGCAAAGATAAAGTTCTCAAAAAGTGTTATACACTCTATTCTTTCTCTGGTCTTACACTCTGATCCTGCACGAATAACAGGGTCTTACTAACATGGTCTTATTAAATGGGTATCTGGTAGAAAAAGTCCCCTACTTTGTCATTTTTTAGTATGGTTTTGGCTAGTCTTCCTCCCTGATCTTTCATTATGAATTTCATATGATCTTTTGTATGAAAGCTGATACCATGGAATCAGCTTTTCAAGTCCAGAGAAAACCCCTCTTTGGATTTTGAGTGGAATCCCAATGAATTTATAGATTAATTTAGAAAGAAATAACCTTTGTATAAATGATATTTAGCCTTCTCATCCATGAACATAATAGTCTTTTCCATTTAAGTATTCTTTAATGTAGATTTTTTTCTTTAATATAGATTTTTAATTTTTCTTTATAAGTATCTCATGCTTTTATTAACATTTTCTAGGCATATTATTTTACTGTTATCATAAGTGCTATCTTTAAAAATTTTTAGGGGCGCCTGGGTGGCTCAGTCGGTTGAGCGTCTGGCTTCGGCTCAGGTCATGATCTCATGGTGTGTGAGTTCGAGCCCCATGTCGGGCTCTGTGCTGACAGCTCAGAGCCTGGAGCCTGTTTCGGATTCTGTGTCTCCTTTTCTCTCTGCTCCTCCCCTGCTCGTGCTCTGTCTCTCTCTCAAAAATAAATAAACATTAAAAGAAAAAACATTAAAAAAATTTTTTTTATTTTCAAGCCACTTGCTGCTGTTAAATAGAAATGCAACTGATTTATTTATTTTTCTTAAAAAAATTTAATGTTTATTTCTGAGACAGAGAGAGACATAGAGACAGAGACAGTGTGAACGAGGGAGGGGCAGAGAGCAAGGGAGACACAGAATCCGAAGCAGTCTCCAGGCTCCGAGCTGTCAGCACAGAGCCTGATGCAGGGCTCAAACCCATAAACTGTGAGATCACCACCTGAGCCTAACTCAGACGCTTAACTGACTGAGTCACCCAGGTGCCCCTGCAACTGACTCTTAAAAACCGATCAGCTTGGGGCCTCTGGGTGGCTCAGTCAGTTAAGTGTCTGACTCTTGATTTCAGTTCAGGTCATGATCTCACTGTGAGATCAAGTCCCGCATCGGGTTCTGCACTGACATCACTGGGCCTGCTTGGACTCTCCTTCTCTTTCTGCCCCTCCCTGGCTCACAAGTGGCACACACATGCACTCTCTCTCTCAAAACAAATAAACCTAAAAAACAAAAAACAAAAAACTTATCAGCTGATTTAATACTGAGTAGCTAATGCTGACTGATACATCAATTTCCTTGTCTGCTTTATTGATCAATTACTGAGTGACATGTACTGAAATATTCATCAACAACTGTGGATTTTCCAATTTGTCTAAATTCTGTCAAATTTTGCTTTCATATCTGAGGGACTATTTTTCAGGAGCATGTACTTTTTTTTATCATTAGATTGTGGCCTCTTTAATGAAGTCTTTCAGAGACAAAGTCTCCTTTGCCTAGTGTCAGTATAGTTAGCATAGGCTTTCTTGACAAAGATTTGCCTGGTGTGTCTTTTCTTTTCCTTTCAACATTTGGTGTATATTTTAGCAGGGTCTCTTATAAACAGCATAGAGCTAGATTTAAAAACAATCTAATGTGTATCTGACTGAACTGATGAGTTTAACCTTTTTTGCGATAACGGAGATATTTAAATTTATTACAATTATTATCTTGCCTGCATTTCTATGTAACTTGATTTTTCTGGGTTCCTTTTTCTCCTTTACAGTAAATTGAATTTTCTTCCCTTTTTACCCCCTCCATTGATTCAGATGTTAACCATTCTATTTAGAATCTTTTAGCAGATTGCCTTGAGACTGTAGCTGTATAGTTGACATAATTCAGTCTAAAACTCATTATATGTACAGTCCCAAACAATATCTACTCCTGAAATTTACCTACTCCTGAGTTAATAGGTATTTGATAATTTAGTTCCACATTGTTACTATACTTAGTTTATACAGTTACAGGCACTGCTTGCTTAGTTTTACCCACATGTTAAGCAATCTTTCCTCATCACTATTACGTCCATTCTTATTTTCTGGGTTCAATGATCCTCCTCCTGAAATAGATTTTTCAGTTGTTCTTTCAGTGGCTGAAAGTATCTACTTGTACTAGTTTGTTTGGAAATGTCTTGGTTTTGTATTTGTTCTGAAATAATAGTACAGCTAGATATAAAATTCTAGGTGGACAATAATTTTATTCTCAGTACTTGGAAGATACTGTTCTATGATCTTTTGGCTTGTACGGCTGCTGTCTGGAAATGTGCTGTCACGCTACCTGTAACCCTCTGGAAGGTACCCTGTGTGATTACTTGCTCGGATCTTTTCTCTGGACTTCAATTAATACTGTGATGTTTTAAGGTATGTATGTGCCTTTATTGCACACTCTGGAAAATTCTGTTAATATCTTCTTGAATATTCCTATTCTCTATTGTTTCTAATTAGTCTTTCCGAAGTTTGTGTTCAGCATACGTTGGACCTTCTAGTATTATTCTCCTGGTCTCTTTTCCTTAATGTTTTCTACCTCTTTATCTCTCTGTGCTGCATTCTGGGGAAATTCCTTACATACATCTTTCAGTTAATTCTTCTTTATCTAAGTCCTAGTTTCTTATATACTTACCTATTAATTTGTACTTTTAACCATTAAGTTTCATTTCAATTTTTTAAAATACTTTTAAAAATAGGGTTTTGTACATCTCTCAACTTTTAAATTCCTTCTTTTTGTTCCTTAATCATTTTCAAATACTTAAGTTATAATCTCTATCTGCTATTTCTATTATCTGGAAGCCCTTTGGTTATAGCCTTACTGTTTTGTTGGGTCCACTGATGTCTCATCATGTTGGGTGTTTATTTTGAGAGTATTTGAGGGCTCTGGAATTCTCCTCCTCAGTGGTGCTTCACCTTGGGGACTCCTATGGCATTGTGTTGAAAGCAACCAAACCCTCTAGAGACTTTGGGTTTGCTTCTGCAGGCACTCAGAAAGAGCTCCATACAGCCCTGAAGTTCCTAGACAACACATGCGCTGTATCTGGACTTGCACGGGTTAGGCTGATTTATCAGGGGCGGTGACTCCCATTTGCACCCCACCGCAGAGCTGAGGCAGACACCTTCCTCAGCAGTAGTAACAGTCTTTTCACTAGGAGGGACCACCTGAGGGACCTGACCTACTTGTCTGCGTGGCAGTCTCAGGGCCTGTTTCACTGCCCTGCACAGGCCCAAGTGCTCATCTATCCTACCACGGCTGCTAAAAGACAAGATCCTTAGAAAGTGAGACTGGCAAAGCCCCTTAAGGGACCTGCAGGTACAGTACGTCACACTTAACACTGGTTCTCCTTCTTCACTCTGGCCTCTGGAGAGTTTTCTAACTTTCTGGTAGCTCAGCAAAGCACTTAAAAGAATATTTGTGGGTCTGCCTCCCCCCGCCCCACCACCAATTTGATATATTCTATAGCGAAAGGGTTTCTAGGTTGCCCAGTACACTATATTCTGGGAACCAAGGTGCTCTTAGGGTTTAGACTTAACTAGCAGCATAGGCAACTCTAGTTCAGGCCCCTTGACCTCATTAAAAGAGTTCAGCTGAGAGCAGACTGATTGCCTCATCCTTTGGGAGACAAGAAAGGATGGATACGGGTTCTACATCCCTGTTCCACCACTTACTAGCCATGTGATCTTGGGCAAGTTCTTTATTCAAAAGTATTCATTTTCTTAGCTGTTAAGTGGAAATGATAATTCTTGCTTCAGAAAGTTAACTGTGAATATTAAATGAGATGGTGTATATCAACTCCAAACATCCTGTAGACACTCAAAAAATAATCTCCTTCCTTTCTCTCTGTTTACCATATGGAACTTAGGGAATTCCAAGATCTGGGATAAGAATAGCTCCATTAGATTTATATCATATTTTATGTTTTACTGATAAACACATTTTAACTTCCTAACAATCCTGTGAGGTAGACAGACTCCCACTTACAGATGAGGACAAAAGGACATAGCTTATTAATGGTGGAGCTGGGACCCAAAAACCAGAAATCCTAACTTATGGTGTAATTTCCTCCAGGGATCATTGCTGCTTCATAAGGTACTAAAAAATCCTTCCACTGAACTAGTTTCTGAGAAGGCATCCTCAGGCCATAAATATAAAGTAGACATCAGGGGCTTAGTAAATGAAAGAAAGTAAGCATTTGACCTTAGCAGTCTGCAGTGGTGATATCTGAAGGACACCATACCTTGTGGAAAATCCTGATGGGAGCCATCTCTGCTCCATTTAGTGTCTTCAAAAGGAACATGGGCCAAGAGGAGGCATTCAGCCGAAATCCTGCAGCAAACATAATGGGCAACAGATAAAAAATAGGTTTCAAAGGGACTGGTGATACCAAGTTTTCCCTTTGGAATCCAGCTACTCCTGCCACAACCTATGCTGTGATAGTTACAGAGTCACAGACTGTTAGGAAAGGACTTACAGGTTAAATAGAAGAAATGCCTCATTAGACAGACAGGGAAATGAGGCACGTGAGAGGGAATGTAACTTGCCCAAGGTAATGTTGCAAAGTAAGTAGTGGAACAAAATCCCCAACCAAGCTTTCGGACTCTCCGACAAGTATTATAAAATATGTATTATAATGTCTAAAAATCTTTCCTTGACAAGTCCAAAAGAGATGTGAGATAGGATCAACAAATACTTAGAAATGATCTGGACAGTGGGGTATGAAAGGGGATATGATAATCTCTTAGGAAGAAACCAGGTACGTAACGTGCTACACCCAATAAACAAGTAAATCTTTTCGGTTTATCATAATATAAACTAACTCACTATTTCTCTCTCTTTCTCTCACACACATGCACGTGCGCGTGTGTGCGTGTGCACGCGCACACACACACACACACACGACTACAGAACGCTTTCCAATATTCATTTTTACTTAAACAATTAAGGATCAGACAATGATGATCATGGAAGGGATAATCCTATCCAAAAATATTCATTTTCCAAAAGAATAAAAAGAAGCCTAGAGAGATTAATTGTCCATTGTCGTTCAGCAAGTAAAAGCCAATAAGAATGTACCATTTAACTAGTAAATTGTAAAAATAAGATTGTTATCGGAGTTAGGTCTTCCAGCTACAGTTCCAAAGGCCTCCTTCAGATTTGGCTTCAACTCTCTATCCTGAGATGCCCAAATCTTGTGCTTTTTGATAGTCTCCCAATCGCCCTCAGCTTTCCTATTCTTGACAAAAGAACAGATAGGCTGCCTCAAAGCTGTAGAGCTGGAAATAACAACAACAATGACATCTGTTATTACTGACCATTTGACTAGATATTAAGCCAATCACCTTCCACAGTCTATCTACTCAAGACAACTCAGGAAGGCAGCTACTGTCTTCCTTTTATAGACGAGAAAAGAGGTATAAAGTAAACTTACGATTTCAAAATGAGCAAATGAGAAAGATAGGATTGAAACCCAGGCAGTCTGATCCTTAAGTCCACACTGCTAACTACTATGCTAAACTATCAGCGTGCAGGTAAAATGAAAAAGGGAAGAATCAGCTTTGGGGAGTATTAATTAATAGCTATAATTAAGGGGGAGGGCATGGAGACAGAGAGAAGAAAACGGAAATCAGAGAGTCATCACCCTGTACGATTTAAACTGTCTCAAAGCTGGCTAGGCTAAGCCAAGTTCCCCAAGGTCAGAAGATGTCTTGATAGCTCCTTCACATCAACAATGGTGACAGCGATGCGGACGCTCCTATCACTTAATCTGAAATTGCTATTGTTTACTTTTTTGCTTGCCTAGTTTTTTTCCTTTTGGAAAAATTCTATGTGATTTGGTGGGGATGTCTATCACGTGACTACCAACCTGGCCACGGAATGCGAAATAATGCCATTTAAGGGCATCAGACTCCCCTATACCAAGTGTGTGTGCGTGTGTGTGCGTGTGTGTGTGTGTGTGTCCCCAGTTGGGTCAACTGTTTTCCGACATGACAGACACGCTGAAGAAGAGTCTTTCCCTGAGGTCATGGCTATAAGGCTGTTTGTAGGCTTGGCACTGCTACAGGGAGAACAACTGAGAATAAAGCCAACGTAGAGCAAGATGTGGAGAATCATGAGAGGGTTTACAACTCTGTGTTCAAACCCACTCAGCAGCAGGCCTTACCTTCTTGGTTATACGGTCTCAGTCATTCCTGCTTCCTCCTTTTCCTCTCCTCTAACCTATTTTTTGAGTTTTTGCAATCACGGCCAAAGGATTCTTGACTACTACTTTTCCTTTGATCAGGGTAAAAGAAAAAAATAAATTTCTCCAGAAATTCAGGCCTGGTCTGTGTGTGAGGAAAACTCTCCTTAGGTTAGTCAAGGACTGACGCAAGTCAAACCTACAGCAGATGGGCCATGGATGGTTCACTACACTTATGGGCAAGACGTGGCAAGACACAACTATTCTAGAGAAATGCTTGCTATCCCTGATAAAAGAGAGGAGTAGAAGGAATGACTGCTCAGTCAGAACACTCAGATTCATGCCCTCAGTTCCCAGCAAGTGCCTCGCCATGTAATCACCAATTCCATTTCTTAGAAAAGGGTTACTCAGGAGCTTCCATGTCACATGGAACTTAAAGAACTAAAAAATAAAAAATAAAAAAAAGTTCCCTCAGCTCTGGGAACACTTAGAATAATATTATAATAGCTAATATGCACTGACTGCTTATGTATTAAATTCTCTACATGCAATTTCTTTCCGGATATTTGAAATACTACCATGAGGTACACAGTATTATTCTTCTCAGTTTGCAGAAGATGAAATGGAAACTCAAGCATCTTGTCCAAGGTAGTAAGTGATGAAGATTCCAATAAATGGTGGTCCTACTCCAGACCTCATGGTTCTTGACTATTCCGTTTCACTACCTCCTAGCAAGCTCCTTCAAGACTAGAAGGGCAACACAGAAATGTTACCAGCCCAAGGAATTATTAAGGTACTTTATTCCCTAGCTCCCTAAGTGAGGTGGAACCCCCTCTTCCAAATTCAAATGTATCTATAATTTGTATTGGGAAGTCATAGATAGCGTTTTAACATTGAAAGGGCCCTCAGAGACCATACAGTACAAAAATTTTATGTTGCAGATTACAAAACTTAAGTCCAGAGGGGCTAAGAAACTTATTTGTGGTCACATAAGTTGCTCTTACAGAATGAGGCTGGAGTCCTAAGCCCCCTCATCTGGTTCGCTTTCACTACACTATGCTGCTTCCAAAGAAAACATTTAGTATGCACATATGATGTTCCAGGCTCTATGTGCCAAGCACTTTAAGTGGGTTATCTCATTTAATCACTACTACAACTCTGTGAATTAGATACGAGAAACGTAGCACTGGTCCAGACACCAGCTGCCTTGATTTAAATCTAGTCTGCCACCTCCCTGATGTGTAACGTATGGCAAATTACAAAAACCTCTCTCTGGCTTTAGTTTCTTCAAAAATAAAGTGAGATAAAAATAGTAACTACCTCGATGGGTTGTTCTAAGGATTAAAACAGGTTAATACATGTGAAAGACTTAAAACACAGCTTGGTATATAATAATATATATAATAGATATAACATACACGCTGGCCATTGTAGATGGAAGGACTGAGGTTAGAGAAATTAAATAAAATATCTAAGGCCACTCTGTTAGTAAATAGCAGAGGCAGGATTTAAGACCAATTCCTCTGTCTCCAGAACCTTCATTATTAATCTGCATGTTAATGTCTTCAGATATTTCATCACTCAGCCCTACCTTACTGTTTTTATTGGTAAAAAGAGTTTCGGGTCATAAATTGGAGGAAGAGGGAAGGGAAGAAGATTAAAAACAGTTACTTGAGGATCTCCTCCAATTAAACAATGGCCTGCTTGTGAAGAAAAGAACAGGTGTGTCAGAAATCTTGACCTCTGAAAGTGGGAGCACCTCAGTGCTTGGCCACTGGTTCTCTTCCTCTTGGTCCCCAGTCTCCCCCTGGCAAATAGGACTGCCAATTTATATCTCCAGCTCAAACCTCTGCCTTGAGTTTCATGCTTGTATTTCCATCTGCCTTTTTCTGTAAGTCCACTTGGATGCTAAGAGGCCTCAAGATGAGTCTCAAGCAGAACTCTGGATTTTGCTGCCTGCCCCCAACTTGCTCTTTTCTCCAGTGTCTCAGCTCACTTAATGACACCACTTATTAAAACCCAGGTGCTCAGATCAAAATGCCTAGAAGCCACCTGGGATTCCTCCCTTCCTAGCACCCCTCAAATACGATTCGTCAGCAAGGCTTGATGGCACACGCATCTAATAATGTACCTTGAATCAAACCATTTCTCACCATTTGAGATTTCTCACCCACCAGTGACCACCCTGATCTAAGGCACAGTCACACTCTGCCTCGAATGCTCAGCAGCCTTCTAGCAGACTGTCTCTACTTTCCCCTCCCTACTGTCTGTTCTCCACATAACAGCCAGAATGATAGGTTTGCGTGTTTTTTTAAATATAAATCAGACCACATCACTGTTGTGCTTACATCCCATACACAACACAAATAAATCTAGTCTTTAGGCATGTTAACAAAGCTCATGCGGTCTGGAATGAACTTACTTCTCATAACTCATCTGCCCCTCATTCACTGGTCTTTCTGTTCCTGAAACACACCAAGCTGTGTCCCTCTGCCTCAAAGACTCCCCCCTTTTCTCAAATCTTTGTTAGTTCTTTGCTGAAATATCATCTCAGAGAGGTGTTCCTAGACCATCCTACCTAAAACAGCCTCCTAAATCCTGCTCCCTTCTTATTTATATATATTTTTAAGTAGGCTTCATGCCCAACATGGAGCCCAAGGTGGGGCTTGAACTCATGAACCTGAGATCAAGACCTGAGCTGAGATCAAGAGTCAGACACTTAACTGACTGAACCACCCAGGCACCCCCTGATCCCTTATTTATCCTTAGCTCTTATCATTGCCTGAATTTTCTCTCTTTTTTCCTTGTAATGTGTACGTCTTTTCCAACTAGAATTTAATTTCCATGAGAGTTTTATTGAACAAAGGAAAAATCTCCACTTATTAAACAGGTACCAAGACTTGCTGGATACTTTATTATGTTATTCCACTTAATACTCAAAAACCAGGTATGGCAGAGTTTATGAAGGATCTGGCAGGCGACTGAAATTCAACGTTAAAAGTCAAGGTAGATTAACTTACCAATGGCCACATAACTAAACTTGTAAGTGGCTGAGCTAATATTACAAAGTCAGGTCTCTTTAATTCTAAACCCAGGCATGCTGCGAGTTTTCTGTGCTTACCTAGGATTTCTTTAAAAATATTTATATGGAACCAGTTATAAAGAGCTTCCAGATATTCCCAAGACTGTGGGATTACTGAAGAAGTTAGGATCCATTTGTTTAACCTTGACCTGAGGAAGCTCTGGAACGAGATGTAGATCAGCAGGTCTAGAATTTAATCAGAGCTCATGCCCTCTGGTGGCAAGTGACAGAATAGCACTCACACCAGGAACCACATGGTTGTGGGTCCTCACTCCCTACCCCACCATTCATTGTCCCATATAATAATTCAAAGCTTTGTGAAGTTATTAGACTCTGTGGCCGTCAAGATGATTCCAAACTTTCTCTTCTCCCAGAGGAGCTTTACATACATGTACATCCACAAATACATGTACAGAAATATGCCACTAAGTCACTGTACAATCCTGGACAACTCACTTCCCTTTCCCTGTTTCTGTATTTGTCAGATGAGGATACTGAACTAAAGCCAGGCTTCCAAACTGAGGTTGAGTACACTATCTCAGTTTTACCCCATGCGTGAAAGAACGGACAAGTGAAACTGGCACAGAGGTGCTGAACACACTGTCTTCCTCGAGGAAGAAGTGAATGCCCAACCTGACCATTTGGGGAGACTGGATTCCTTATAGTTCTCATAGGACTCCATCCCCATGTCACTGTTACAACCCCATATACACACTCAAACTCAAGTTAATTCAGATTAATTTAATGGGCGGTTGTGACTAATCTTGAGATGATATATGTATGCATGGGTCTGGCAGGGTCCTTGCTGTAGAGAAGAAGGAGTTTAATGAATACTTAAAAAAAATTTTTTTTAACATTTATTTATTTTTGAGAGACAGAGACAGAGCATGAGCAAGGGAGGGGCAGAGAGAGAGGGAGACACAGAATCTGAAGCAGGCTCCAGGCTCTTAGCTGTCAGCACAGAGCCTGATGTGGGGCTTGAACTCATGAACCATGAGATCATGACCTGAGCCAAGGTTGGATTCATAACCAACTGAGCCACCCAGGTGCCCCTAATGAATACTTTTAAAATTATCTCTGCAAAATAAGCATTTAAGACACCAACAGTTAAAGTAATCTCTCTCTAAGATTTTGGGTTATTTCCACCCCCACAGGTTTCTTTTTTTATTTTTATTTAAAAAAATTTTTTTTAATGTTTATTTACTTTTGAGACAGAGCGCAAGGGAGGAGCAGAGAGAGAGGGAGACACATCATCTGAAACAGGATCCAGGCTCTGAGCTGGCAGCACAGCACCCGATGTGGGACTCGAACCCACGAACCGTGATCCGACTCTCAACTGACTGAGCCACCCAGGCGCCCCACCCCCACAGGTTTCTATAAAGAGCTTATATTTCTGTGATAAATGAGACGTTTATCTTTTTAAATCCCCCTTTCTACTGACAGGCCCTGGAGGCTACTTAGCAAATGAAAAGACAGATCAGTGACAGGAATATACAAAGGGTTCCTTTCAAGTCAAGGTACCACATATACCCACCCCAGAGCATGTGACCAAGTTTGCTGACCAGGCACTTTGTGCTGGGATCCTGACACACTTGACTAGGAGCCTCACCAGAAGCCAGGTTCTGTTTTAGACCAGGGACAATCCAACATGTACACTGGGGTCCCCTGGGGAGCATTAAAGAATACATTGGTCCCAACCCCAGAAATTCAGATTTAACTGATCTGAGGTAAGGCCTACGCACTGAAAATTTTAAGAGCTCTCTGGGTGATTCTAACTGGCAGCCAAGTTTGAGAACCAGTGATCCAGACAGTCTTTTTTTTTTTAGAAGAAATAATCACAGTCTTGAGTAGTAGAATAGGTTAGTAAAACAACAGGGTGTGAGGAAAAGGTTGGCAGCATTGAGATAATAATGTCACCTGAAAATCATTCTACCTTTCCACCTTTCCCCCCGGAAGACTCTGGCAGGGGGGTACGAATGTTCCTATGTGAACAGAACACACACACATACACACAAAAACCATACAAGATTTTACAGGAGAAGAAGGCTCTTCTAGAGCAATATTTCCCAAATATAGACCGATTTCATTAGAGTCTCGGGAGAGTCATTTTACCA
The DNA here is from genome assembly GCF_023721935.1 of Panthera uncia. Lineage (NCBI taxonomy): Eukaryota > Metazoa > Chordata > Mammalia > Carnivora > Felidae > Panthera > Panthera uncia. Next base: position 73,276,162 of record NW_026057585.1, on the reverse strand, counting down.
TGCAGAATCCCAAGCCCCATTACCTAGAGATTCTGATTCAGCAACTCTGGGGAGAGGTCCAGAGGAGGCCTGGGGAACATGAACACACACACATATATATGTATAATTATGTACATAATTTATTTAAACTTTATTTTGAAAAATCTTAAACCTAGAGAAAAGTAGCAAAAACAGTACATGAACAACTATGTATCCTTCACCCAGATTCAACAACTAATAACATTTCACCATATTTGCTTTCCATCTATCTACACACACTTTTTCCTCTGAACTATGAGAAAGTCAGAAACATAGTGACACTTCACCCCTAAATATACATCAGTACATTTGTCCTCAGAACAAGGACGTTCTCCTTTAAAACTGCAATACTGTCATTCCCAAGAAATTTAACTTAAAATATCCTCAACTGTCCCCCAAATGTCCTTTATAGAAGTTGAATTTTTTAAGTACAGGAGCTGAACGAGAATTACATATTGTATTTGGTTGCCCTGTTTCTTTAGCCTCCTTTAATCTAGACCAACCCTGTTGTCTTTTGCTGGTTTTTCATGAAACTGATATTTTTGAAGACTGTGGGCTAGCTGTTTAATAGAATATCCCACAATTTGGATTTTTTTTTCTGATTGTTTCCTTATGATTACATTCATGCTAAACAGTTCTGACAAAAATACAAGTGATGTTGAGTACTTCTCACTTCATTACTTTAAGAAGCACATAATGTGGTTTATCTAATTATCGATGATACTGAATTTGATCACTTGTTAAGGAGTGACTGACAGACTTCTCCATTATAATTTCCCTTTGTAATTAATAGGAAACACTGAGACTATGTGAATACCCTATTCTCCAATAAGCTTTTTTACCCTGTGGTTTTAGCACTCACTGATTATCCTTGCCTGAATCAATTAAAATGGTGGTTGCAAAATGGTAATTTTCTATCATTCTCTCTATTCTTATTAGCTGACATTCTGCAATTAGACCTTTCCCTGCAACTCTAAAGTTTTTTATGTGTATCACTAGGGACCTATGGATGCCAATACCATTGTTCTCTTGTTTTCATTATTCTGTTTGTTACTCTTATTGTTCCAGTTTTGGCTGATCAGAGCCCCTTCAAGCTGGCTCCTGTGTCCTTCTGATATGTTTCTGTTCTTTAAGACTTCTTTTCTTTCTGGCATAATAGAAATGTTCCAAATTCACCTTACATTTTCTCTTCTGCTCAGCCCTGGACTCAGTCATTTCTCCAAGGAGCCAGGATTCCTTTTAGTGGAGAATGGGATTTAGAAACCACATTGCTACTGAGGTGTCATTACTTTTAGGCCTTTTCAATGAACAGAACTTATATCATTATAATACAACTATATATATATATATATATATATATATATATATATATATATAATTATATACATGTTTTAAAGTTAAGAGTTCATAATAGATACCTCCAATTCAAATTCTATACTACAGGGTTCTTCTTCATCTTCCCCCATCCTACATTTGTATCTTCTTTACTCACTTGCCCTATCCTCAATACACGCAAAATAGCTTCAGATTAAGGTAAAACTACTAACATTGTTAATGAAACATCAGGATTTATTTGAAGCTCCATTTTTTCTTTGAAGTGTGTCCCAATGTTATGATATCCATTTGATACATAGTTCAGTTTGTTTCTGTTTGTAATCAATTTCAGAATATGATTTGTTCTTTTCTCTGGTTTAGTTTTATTTTTAAAGTAAAACATTTACATAATGCAAAAGTCAAGAGAATATAAAAGAGTATTCTCAGAGAAGTCTCACTCTCATTGCTATACTTTCCACACTATTCCTAGATACTCCCAATAGGTGACCTTTTCCTTATTTTCTGGTTTAACATTCCTGTGTTTCTTCTCATAAAAATAAGTATATAAAATATGTAATTTCATGTATATTATAAAATGTGTGTGTGTATACATATTTCCCCTTCTCTTTCTCAAAAGTAAGTGGTATTAAGTACATTCACATTGTTGTGCAACCATCACCACCATCCATCTCCAGAACTTTTTCATCTTCCCCAAGTGAACTCTGTACCCATTAAACAGTAATTTGCCATTCCTCCCTCCCCACCAGCTCCTGACAACCACCATTCTGTTTTCTGTCTCTATAAATTTGCCTGTATTATGTATCTCCTATAAGTGGGATCATACAGTGTTTGTCCTCTTGCGACTGGCTTATTTCACTTAGCATAATGTCTTCAAGATTCATCTACATTGTCGCACGGGTTAGAATCTCCTTCCTTTTTAAGGTTCAGTAATATTCTGTTGTATGCATATACCACATTTTGTTGACCCATTCTTCCACGGATAGACACTTCGGTTGCTTTGACCTTTTAGCTATTGTGAATAATGCTGCTAAACATAGGTATACTAATATCTGCTTGAATCCCTACTTTTGTTTTGTCTATATACGCAGAAGTGGAAATGCTGAATCATATGGTAATTCTATTTTTAACTTAAAAAAATTTTTTTTAAACGTTTATTTATTATTGAAAGACAGAGAGAGACAGAGTGTGAGCAGGGGAGGGGCAGAGAGAGAGGGAGACGCAGAATCCGAAGCAGGCTCCAGGCTCTGAGCTGTCAGCACAGAGCCCGATGCGGGGCTCGAACTCATGGACCGTGAGATCATGACCTGCACTGAAGTTGGACACTTAACTGACTGAGCCACCCAGGCGCCCCTATAAGTATATCTTTATGCCAGTACTACATGTCTTGAGTATTGTTGCTTTGTAATAAGTTTTGAAATCAGGAAATGTTGAGTCTTTAGTAGTGTGCTAATTTTCGTCAAAGGTCAGATGACTTTCTTCCTTATAGCTATCTTTTTTTGTTTTTTTTTTTTTAAGTTTATTTATTTTGAGAAAGAGTACATGAGAGCATGAGCCAGGAGGAAGGGGGGAGAGGGGGAGAGAGGGAGAGGGAGAGGGAGAGGGAGAGGGAGAGGGAGAGGGAGAGGGAGAGGGAGAGGGAGAGGGAGAGGGAATATGAATCCCAAGTAGGCTCCTTGCTGTCAGCCCAGAGCCCAACTGGGGCTCAATCTCATGAACTGTGAGATCATGACCTGAACTGTAATCAAGACTCAAATACTTAACTGACTGAGCCACCCAAGCATCCCTGTTATAACGATCTTAATATGGTGAATTTCATTAATGATTTTTCTAAAGTTAAATCTTTTTATTCCAGAAAAAAACCCCACTAATTTGCTTTGATAAATTATTGTTTTAAATGTGTTGAATTCTCATTTCTCATATTTTACTTAGAATTTTTGTAACAAAATTCATACATGAAACTGTATGTGTGTGTGTGTGTGTGTGTGTATGTGTGTGTGTGCGTGTGTGTGTGTGCGTGTGTGTGTGTGTGTGTGTTTAAATCAGGCTTAGGTATCAAAATTCTACCTACTTCATAAAAAGAAATCTGTATGTTTTCCTATTTTTCTATGATATGTATGGAGCTGAACTGTCCAGTAGACAGTCACCAGCCACATAAGGCTTTTTAACTTTAAATTACAATTACACAAAATTAAAAATCTTTAGTTGCAGTAGTCATATGTGGCTAGACAGCATAGATATAAAACATTTCCATCTTCACAGAAGTTCTGTTGGGTATCACTGACCTCTAGCAATTTAAGTAGTAGATAATCTGGTCTTTAAAGTTTTGTAGGACTTCCCTGTAGAATAATCTGCACTTAAGTGCTCTGCTGCAGGTGTAGTTCTTTGAAAATTTTCGTATGTTTTCTACATACCTGTTTAAATATTGTAATGCTATTGGGTTCAGATTTGACAAATAGTATTTTCCTACTTCACCTCACTTTTCTAATTTATTTACACAGAGTTATTTCCCCCCTTGGTCATCTCTACTTTTGTGTATCTATGCTTATTCCTTTTCTTTAGTAGGCTAACTACTTAGTTTGTGTATCTTGTGTATTATCCTCCCAAAGGACCGGCATTTTGATTTATTGCTTTTCTATTTTCCACCTCATTAACTTTTGCTTTTACCTTTCTTTTTTCTTTTTCCTTTTTGTTTTCTTTGTGTCATGACTCTTTCTCTAGCTTTTTGAATTGGGAATTTAAATCCTTAATTTTTATCCTTCCATTTTTATTGATGTCAAGTATTTAAATCTATCAGTTTTCTTTCAACCATTGCTTTAACTGATCTCAAAATTCTGATACGTGTTTATTATTTTTTAGGAGTTTTGCAATTTTGGTTTATATTTCCCTTTTCAAACAAGAGTTGTTTAGAGTTTTAAATTTCAATGTAGAAGGATATTCACCAGGAAACAGAGTGTGATATGTGTACACATACGTGATCTACCTTATTCATGAAAGACTTCAATACCTTTAACTTTTGTCCTCTTGGCCTGCCTTGCCTTGAGAGGTGTGTTAAATCTATCAGTGTGTTTGTCTCTATCTCTTTGCACCTACAATCATTTCCATTTTACGAAGACACGTTCTTTGTAATTTGGTTCCAAAATATTTTTAATTATTACATTTTCATTGTGAATTGTGTCACCATTAAGGATTATAAAGTGGCTTCTTTTGTCTTGTTGAATGCATCCTGGTCTGAATTCTTTTTTTTTTGTTTTGTTTTTTAATTTATTTTTGTGTGAGAAAGAGAGAAAGAGAGAGAGAGACAGAGAGTGCAAGCATGAGTGGGGGAGGGGCGGGGGGGGGGGGCAGGTGGACAGAGGATCCCAAACAGGCTGTGCTGACATCAGTGAGTCCGATGTGGGGCTCAAACTTACGAACTGTGAAATCATGACCTCGGCCAAAGCTGGACACTCAACTGACTGAGCCACCCAGGTGCCCCTCTTGGTCTGAATTCTGCCTTGTCTAATATCAGAATTGTAGTATCTGTTATTGTATTGTTTGACTTTCCTTTTCATACCCTTAACCATCCTTTTATTTTTAGTCTTTCTCATTTATTTGACTTTAGGTATGTTTCCTATACACAGTATAAAGCTGGGTTTGACTCTGAGTACCAATCTGAATTTTTTTCCTTTGAATAGGTCAGTTAAAACTATTTATATTTATTAATATAAATCACACATTTGGTTTCAACCCTGTCACATTAGGTTTTATTTACTGTGCTTTCCATATTTAGTTCATCTCCTTCTCTGTGTGGTCTGTTTCTTGATCTTTTTGCTCCTTTGTTATTAAGGAAGTTTTGGAATTTTATTTTAGTAGTTACCTTTATGCTAACATATTTTATAGTATCCTTAATCTACCTTTTCCTCATTTAGGCTTCTATTTGGTGTATCAGTTTTAGGTGATATCCTTTGATCCCATCTAAGGATATTACAGGAGGGAGGAGGTTTGCTTCCTGCTTCCGGTGTGAATGCTTGGTGGGCTCCTGCAGCAATCCCACCTTCTCTCTTGACCATATTCTGCAGTTCACGACAGCCAGTAATATCAGTAGCCAGCACCACGACCACCACCACCTTGCTCCACTTAAATGGCTTTATAGCACTCCAGAGAGACATCTGTCCATGAACAGCTTTCCCCAGAGGCACCCCTGAAGGCAAATTTCTAGCAAAGTCCACTGCTGTGGCACCACAGTGACTTCTCTCGTACAGTGAGCCACAGCTGCGTCCCCTCCAACAAGGTCTACATCTCAGCCCTGAGGATGGGAGAGGGGAGGCTCCTCCTTGGGCCCTCTATCTCAGCTCCAGTGTAGTGGCCTGCCCTTACGTCTGCTCTTATATTCATTAGAGTTCTCTTTCCTTTTGACTAGCCAAACACACCAATGCCCCAAGCCTGTGTTACAGTTAATAATTATATTAAACTTTCTGTGTTCAAATTACTGTGTGGGTTCTCTCTTTTCATTGGACCCAGACTGATACCATACTGTTCTACCCCGTCTCCACCTTTGTTTTTGTCTTAGATTGATCATTCCTTGTTTGGATGAAGCTCTTTCTGTATGTAACTCATTCCTCCGGTAGGGCTTGGGTTACAGCATTTCCTAAGCTCCTGCATGCTGAACACATTTCAGTATAATCTCAGTACCCAAAAAACAGCTTGTATAGATATAAAACCCCAAGATCTTACTTTCTTTCCTTGAATTTCTTAAAAACACCACTCTACTTTGTCTTGCTTTGTACTTTGCTATAGCAAAGGATGATGCAAACTTGACTTTCTTTCCCTTGTAAATAATTTGGCCTTTTTTCTGGAGGCCTAGAGGAAATTTTTCTTTATTCTTAGAATGTAATAGTTTTACTAGAATAGATCTTAGAGTAACCAATCTGAATCAATTTTTCCAGGAATAAGGTAGGCCCTTTCAAAACAGAAGTTTGGGTTTTAATTTTTGAAAAATTTAAGTATTAATTCTGGTTCATTGCTTTGTTTATCTTCTTCAGACACTCCAATAACACATGCATACATACATTTACACATACACATTGAATCTTTGTTGACTATGTTCTATATCCAACAGTTCCTTTCTGATACTTTTTAACCTTTTCTAATACTTATTTTTATTCTCTTGGCTGTTTTTATTTCTCTTCTCAATGTCCCTTATTACATTTTCAGTTAAACCTGTGTCCATTGGGCACCCTGGAATTGAGTCAACTGAGATTATTTTGTCTTTCTTCAATTTTTTTCTTGAGTTTGGACAATTCCATTTTTACATCTTCCTGTCTATTGTGCATTTCTAGTCTGACTTTTAAAATTTATGATTCATGGTATTTTTTTCATATCTGTCAATACTTGTTTAATTCAAGTTGGGTTGTTGTGCAATAGTTTTCTTCTGGTTAGTCACTGATTTTGGCAGAATTTTTAACAGTTAAAATGGTTTTAGCCTCATCTTTGCTTTTTGTCAGATAGAAGGTTTTATAGGTGTCGACTGCTATTTCCTAATCATTTGAAATGTCTGATATTTTCCTGGACCAGCAAAAACAGGAGGTTCTATTTTGGCAGGGATCTCAGGTTATGAATTTTCTGTTGACCTAATGAAATGCAGTTTCTTTAGTAGATGAGGCTGTTGGGATGGGAAGTGTCTGATGTGTCTTTTGGCTTTATGATTCTCTTCTGTTTCTGTATAATTCTGAATTACAATGCCCTGCTTTTCCTTCAATATGTCTACCCTCCCCCAAAGGTAGATGTCTTCTCAAGAGTGCTATCTCTAGTCCCTCAATCCAGACTTTCGAACCACTGGCTTCCTTTGGATTCCCCAGTAGGGAAGTAGGTCTTAGCTCTGTTCTCAGTATTTCCCACTCTAAATGGGCCTATATTTTCCTGGAGGTGATTTTGACTGTGTTAGGCCTCCACTGCCCTCCCCCTTTTAAATGCAATTTCTAACTACATAAAACTATTCATTCTGGTATGAGTCAGGTATTAGCTCTAATGGTTTCAGATCTTTATATCTGAAAATGTAATTAAAATCTGTGGTATTCTTGACTCTCAGTTATGTTTAAACATGAATTAGGGGTGGTTTGGTTTCCTTTTGGATTTGTACATTTCTAGAGAAGTTACTGAAAGATTGATGTGAGGGTTAGGAGCACTGACATGCACCCCCTCATGCAGTCAAAAATTGCGTAGAATCTTTGACTTCCCCCAAACTTTACTAATAGCCTACTGTTGACCAGAAGCCTTAATGATCATGTGAAGAGTTGATTAACACATATTTTGTGTGCTATATGTATTATATAGTGTATTCTTATAATAAAGGAAGGTAGAAAAAAGAAAATGTTATTAAGAAAATATTAAGGAAGAGAAAATACATTTATAGTACTGTACTGTATTTACAGAAATAAATTTGTGTATAAGTGGGGCTGTGTAGTTCAAGCCTGTGTTGTTCAAGGGTCAACTCTACTTTTTAATAGCCTATCAGGATGTTTCCAAATAGAAATTCATCAAGTAGGTTGAGAATAATACAGTACTATTTAGCTATAAAAAGGAATGAAGAATATCTCCATGCTACTAAGAAGTCATCTTTAGGGTATTTCATTAAGTGGCAAAAAGTAAGGTTAAGACCAATATGTATAGTATGCTGTCATTTATATAAGGAGGTGGGAAATACCTTATGTGTATATGTACACACACAGACACACACACGGATATTTGTATTTTTAAAAAATGGGAATATAGACAGGGGCTACCTATGGCAGAAGAAGGGAAGAAAGTGAAGGGGATTTCTCTCAATATACTTCACTTTACAGATTTGACTTTAAGAATGATGTGTATCACATATACGTTTATAAAGGAAAGTTTCCAAGAAGCAATCTCTAAAAATAAAAAACAATACAACAAATGAACCCAGGTTTATACCAAGTTGGTGGCACTGCCACCCAGAGAGAAACTAATCCAAGCAAACTTATAATATATTGACTATCCTTCATTGGAGGGTAGGAAAACAAGAAATGCAAGTAACTCAAACACCGTCAGTAATGATAATGGTGGTAAGTGTTGCTACTGTTATTCTGAGACTGTTGTCCTGTGTGCTATAATAGGATAAAACAACTGAGTTATTTTGCTAGTGACATGGAGAACTAGGGTTTTGTTGTGGTATAAAGGAGATACAGATTAAAGACAGCAAAGATAAAGTAAATAAAAGCACCATTTGTCCTGAACTTTAGTAGGAAGTATCAATATGAACGAATGATTTTCTCTTAATAATAATAATAGTAACAGTAATAATAACAATAAGGCAGTTCCTATCTCTCTATATCAAAAAGATGTAGAAAGAATGACCAACCCAGTAGCACTGAATACTCTAGGATTCAGATAATAGTCTCTAAATACCATTTCCCACTAAGAAGAACCGGAAGAACTGGGCATCTAAAAGAAATAGCTGATTCCATATTTGAGGCAGATAATTTAAAAGATGAGCCTGGCACTTGTTGAGATGAGCACTGGACATTATTATATGTAAGTGATGAATCACTGGGTCCTACTCCGGAAACCAATACTACATTGTATGTGAACTAACTTGAATTAAACAAACAAACAAAAAAAGATGACTCTGGAAGATTTTGAAATTTCAAAAATCCAAGACAGCTATCAAACAATTAAGTGTCAGAAGACTGGATGCCTGGGTGGCTCAGTCCGTCAAGCACCCAACTCATGATCTCAGGATCATGAGATCGAGCACCGTGTCGGGCTCTGCACTGGGTGTGGAGCCTGCTTGAGATTCTCACTCTCTCTCCCTCTACCCTCCCCCACTGCACCGTGCTGCCACTGGTGCACTCTCTCTCTCTAAAAAAGAAAAGAAAGAAAGAAAGAAAAGGAAAAAAAAAAGTGTCAGGAAACCATTTGATGAGGCTCCTATGCAGCCAATGATGGGACAAATCAAGAATCAGTAAGGACAGTTAGTGTAATGGAATGAAACATGTCAAATATGTAAGAATCCTTGGGTTTATGATACTAAATAACAATAACAACAAAAACGTCCTTAAATATTTTTGGAGGATGGTAGTAAACTAATTCATTATTTTGAAAATTGGTAAAGAATCAAGCATTTAAGCTTTCTTCCATGAACTATAACCTCACAATAACCAAAAATGTGATGGAAGTTTAATAGATATATTCCATTTAATTTATGTGGACAGAACTGTAAGATTAAAATTTCCCATTTTGCAACCATAATGAATTGATTGCTCTATATCAGGAGTCAGCAAATTACAGCCAGCAGGCCAGTCATCTGTTTTTGTAAATATAAGATTTTATTGGAACACAGCCTTGCCCATGTATTTATGTATTGTCTGTGGCTATTTTTGTATTACAATGACAAAGCTGACTAGTTGTAACAGAGAATGTATGGCCCATAAACCTGAAAGTTTTACTGTCTAACTCTTTAAGAAAATCTGGCAACCCTTGATCTAGACCACAAGCAGTAACAGCTGCTACATTATAAAATGAGAGAAACAAGACCATATATATATATGATTCCCAATAGAAGTAAACACCACTACCTATGAAATGTTCTTATGAAAAAATTGAACCTGAACCTGATCAAGCCTCAAGATCTAGCTGACAATTTCTAGAAAAGAGAGAACATGGAAATGTGTCAAATGTTACCATAGAGATACAATCAGCAAAATCTAATTGTGGGAGATAATTAAAGACAAATTACTTAGATTTTTCAACAAATAAATTGCAAGAAAAAAAAATAAGAGAGAAAGAGAACCCATAGATTAAAAGAGACTTAAAGGACATGTCAACCAAGTGCAATATGTGGATCTTATTTGAATCCTGATTCAAAGGAACTAATAAAGAGAAAGAGAGAGGAGACAGACAGACAGACAACAGGGAAAATTTAAACACTTGAGTAAATATTAGTTGGTATTAAGGAATTATCGTTAGTTTATAAACACATGATAATGTTATTATGATTGTTTTAAAAATATTATCTACGAGACATACATACCAAATATTTAATGACAGAATGATACTATGTTGGGGCAACTGGGCAGGAGGGGGCAGGAAATATGTGCAGATACAAATAAAACATGATCGATTATGTGTCGATAATTATCAAGGATAAAGAGTACATGGACATTCACTGTGCTATTCTTGTGACTTCTGTATGTGTTTGGAATTTTATTACAAATACATTTTTTTTTTTTAATTTTTTTTTCAACGTTTTTTATTTATTTTTGGGACAGAGAGAGACAGAGAATGAACGGGGGAGGGGCAGAGAGAGAGGGAGACACAGAATCGGAAACAGGCTCCAGGCTCCGAGCCATCAGCCCAGAGCCTGACGCGGGGCTCGAACTCACAGACCGCGAGATCGTGACCTGGCTGAAGTCGGACGCTTAACCGACTGCGCCACCCAGGCGCCCCACAAATACATTTTTTAAATGGGGGATAATTCAGTAACCAGCTGGGGATTTCCTGCAAATGTCATCTGTCCTCTAATGCTCAATTAATTTAGCACAACCCCCTGAGGGGAACATAGCCCACAGCTCATAACCCATCTCTCCCTAGTCTCTGTTGAGACTCATTGCAATAGTGACTGATAGTAACTGAGGAGATGGGCTGAGTCACTTATACTGAGGGGAAAAAACAAAAGATAAATCTGATCTTGAGAAGAAAATTCTAGTGGGGTTATTAGTTTAAGTAAAATAACACATTTTACTTAACAACTGATTCAGAGTGAGAAAATTACAAGGACCGAGTGAGAATTTAAGGAAAAGGAGATAAGGAACCTCTGTATCAGTCATCTTGTTACTGAAAGATTTTTCTCTCACCTCTGGTTATCCTTGTAGGATTTGGTAAAATCCTTTATGGTTTTTTGAGGCAGGCTAAATGGTAAAACCTCCTTCCACTCTCTCAGGGTAACTGGGAACTGATGAAAGGTGTGGTTTCGAGTTAGAAAAAGGAGAGCTTAAGAAATAAGCTTGGATATAAGTTAATGTAGAGATGGACATGTCCATATTTTATAGCACATTTCATTTTGGTAGGCCTTTTCTTTTGGCCATATGAAAGAGAAGAATAGGCAGGGGACCCTAGGCTTTCCTGTAACAGGATGTAGCATTCTGGGAAGATAACTAATTGGCTAAGGAAGGCTTGGGTCTAGTTACTCACCCAGAGGGGGCTGCAGCATACCCCCATTCTTCTCACAGTTCCCAATAGGCTGGATTTCAGATGAGTCAACCAGCCGCCAGAAGTCATTCTTGTTGTCACTGCCATCAAGGCGAAGGCGGAGCCGGGCACCTGTCAGTCCAACTACTGTCGCAATACACGTGGATGTGGTATTCCTGGGGTCCTGCGCTTCCAATTTCATGCTGATCTTGAACTCGTTGCTTGGAGGTGTGTAGGACTGAGAAAAACAAGCCATGGGGATTAGGCAGACTAAGAGTATATGGCATTTTCAGTAAAGATGTTAAGAGATGGAGCCTGAAAATTTATTCTTTGTACTGAAATTGGTTACAGTGGGGCCCAGGACAAGCACCTTGAACTATTCCCTGGTACTTTGGAAGGGTTTCATGTAAAAGAAACACTGGAAGGTAAGATGAAGGGGAAAAAATTTACTTTCCACAAAAGCATCAAATATTGACTCACACCAGTAAGAAAAGCACAGCAGTGTCTCAAATGGTCCTGACTTAAATGCTTCTTCATCCTGTCTTCTCTAACATCCTAACTCTCCAGGTGTTCATAACATTTTCTTCTCAGAAATCATCCTATTAAACTTGCACATCCTTAATGTCTCTTCATGGAGCGTTTCAGTATGTAGGTTTGTGTATTCATCACACAGGCCCAAAGACTATTTTTCTTATTTTGACATTAACTTAGAAATCAATTCACAGTTTTAAAAACAATTTTAAGTTATAATTGACATACCATAAACTATACACTTTGTTAAATCTTGACATACGTATACACCCATGACACCATATATATCACATACACCTTGAAACCATCATCATAATCAAGATAATGAACATGGACACACTCCCAAGTTTTTTCATGTCCCTTTATAATTCTTCTGTCTGGCCCTTCCCAGACCCCTGTCCCCAGGCAAACATTGATTACTTTCTCTCACTGTAGATTGACTGGTTTGCATTTCTTCCTCTTAAGTGGAATCAGAATAAACTCTGTTTGTGTTTGTCTAGCTTCTTTCACCCAGCATAATTATTCTGATATTCATCCCTATTGTTGAATGTATCAATAACTCATTTTCAAAAAAATTTTTTTAGAATGAAATCTGGCCATTTGTAGCAACGTGGATGGAACTGGAGGGTGTTATGCTAAGTAAAATAAGTCAGGCAGAGAAAGACAGATATCTTATGTTTTCACTCCTATGTGGATCCTGAGAAACTTAACAGAAGATCATGGGGGAGGGGAAGGGGGAAAAAAAGTTACAGAGAGGGAAGGAGGCAAACCATAAGAGACTCTTAAATACTGAGAACAAACTGAGGGTTGATGGGGGTTGGGGGAGAGGGGAAATTGGGTGATGGGCATTGAGGAGGGCACCTGTTGGGGTGAGCACTGGGTGTTGTATGGAAATCAATTTGACAATAAATTATATAAAAATAAAAATTAATTTTAATGTATACTCCATTGTTTTTTAAACACTTTATTTTTTCAAAGCAGTTTTAGGTTCAGAAGAAAACCGACAGGAAGGTAAAGAGATTTTCCATATATACTCAGCCCCAACACATGCATAGTCTCCCCTGTTATCGACACCCCTCACCACAGTGGTACATTTGTTACAAATGATGAACTTATATTGACACATCATAATTATCCAAAGTCCACACGTCACATTAGGATTCTCTCCTGGTGTTGTACCTTCTGTGGGTTTAGTCAAATGTATAATGGCGTGTGTTTATCATTATAGGATCATACAAAACAGTTTAACTGTCTTAAAAATCCTCGGTGTTCTGTCAATTCATCGCTCACTCATCCACCCACTGGCAGCCACTGATCTTCTTAGGGTCTCTATAGTTTTGCAGCCTTTTCAGGCTGGCTTCTTTCCGTTAGTAATAGGCATTTAAGTTTCCTCCATGTCTGCTCATGGCTTGATAGCTCATTTCTTTTTAGGGCTTATATTCTGTTGTTTGGCTATACCACATTTTTTTCATTCACCTACTGAAGGGCATCTTGGTTGCTTCCAAGTTTTGGCAGTTATGAATAAGAGTGCAACAAACATCTACGTGCAGGTTTTTTGCTGGTGTAAGTTTTTAAGTCATCTGAGTAAATACCAAAGAATATGGTTGCTCGATCCCATAGTAAGAGTATGTTTTGTTTCGTAAGAAATCACCACACTATCTTACAAAAATGGTTATGCAATTTCGCGTTACCACAATAAACGAATTCCTGTTGCCCACATCCTTGCTCACATTTGTCGGTATCAGTGTTTTCTGGATTTTGGCCATTCTAATAGGTGTGTAGTGGCATCCCACTACTGTTAATTCGTATTTCTCTGATGCCATATGATGTGGAGTATCTTTTCACATGCTTGTTTTGTCACCTGCATGTCCTCTTTCATGAGAAGTCTAAGATCTTTGGCCCATTTTTTAAATCAAGTTGTTTCATCTCTTGACACTTTAAGTGTTCTTTGCAGATTTTGGATAATATTCCTTTACCAGATATGCCTTTTCCAAATATTTTCTCCCAGTCTGTGGCTTGTCCTCTTATTCTCTTGACAGTGTCATTCACGGAGGCAGGTTTCAATTTTAACGAAGTCCAGCTTATCAATTTCTTTTATGGATCATGTCTTTAGTGTCATATCCAAAAAGTCATCGCCACACCCAAGGTCATCTTGTTTTTCTCCTAGGTTATCTTCTAGTTTTTTTTTATTATAAATTTTTTTTTCAACGTTTTAAATTTATTTTTGGGACAGAGAGAGACAGAGCATGAACGGGGGAGGGTCAGAGAGAGAGGGAGACACAGAATCGGAAACAGGCTCCAGGCTCCGAGCCATCAGCCCAGAGCCTGACGCGGGGCTCGAAATCACAGACCGCGAGATCGTGACCTGGCTGAAGTCGGACGCTTAACCGACTGCGCCACCCAGGCGCCCCGGTTATCTTCTAGTTTTATAGTTTTGGGTTATATATTTAGTCTGTGGTCTGTTTTGCGCTAACTTTTGTGAAGGATATAAGGTTTCAGTCTAGGTTCCTTTTTTTTTTTTTTTTTTTTTTTTTTTGCATGTGGCTGTCCAGTTAAGCACTATTTGCTGAAAAAACTATCTTAGGTCCATGGTATTGCCTTTGCTCCTTTGTCAAAGATCAGTTGCCTATACTTATGTGGGGCTATTCCTTGGCTCTCTGTTCTGTTCCATTGATCCATCTGGTTCTTCTTTTGCAAACAGCACACTGTCTCGATTCCTGTTTCTTTATAGTGAGCCTTGAAGTCGGGTGGTGTCAGTCCCCCAAACCTGTTCTCCTTCAATACTGTGCTGGCTATTCTAGATCTTCGCCTCTCCATGTAAACTCTAAAATCAATTTTTCCACAAAATAACTTGCTGTAATTTTCATTAGGCTTGCACTGAATCTATAGATCATGATGGGAAGAACTGACATCTTCACAATATTGAATCTTCCTATTCTTGAACATGGACTATTTTTCCATTTTTTGTTTTTGTTGTTCATTGGTTTCACCAGATTTTGTAGTTTTCCTCATACAAAGCTTGTATATATTCTGTTAGATTTATACTTAAGTGCTTCATTTTTGGAGGTCCTCAATGGTACTGTATTTTTAATTTCAGAATCCACTTGTTCATTACAGTATAAAGGAAAGCCACTGACTTTATTAACCTTGTATCCTGAAACCTTGCTGTAATTGCTTATTAATTCCAGGTTTTGTTTTTTTTTTAATTCAGATTTTCTACAAAGACAATTATGTCATCTGCAAACAGTTTTATTTTTTCCTTCCTAAGCTGTATAGCTTTTATTTCCTTTTCTTGTCTTATTGCAGTATCTAAAACTTCCACTATGATACTGAAAAAAAGAGGTGAGAGGAGACAGCTTGCCTTTTTCCTGATCTTAGTGGGAAAGCTTCTAGTTTCTCACCATTAAGTATGATGCTGGCTATAAGATTAGTAGATAGTATCTCTCAGCATAACTATTCTGATAGTCATCCTATTGCTGAATGCATTAATAATTCATTTCTCTTTATTGCTGAGTAGTAAATCATGTTGATAAACATTTGGGGTGTTTCCAGGTTTTTTTAAATGTTTGAGAGAGAAAGAGAGAGAGCGAGCACAGGGGAGGGCAGAGAGAGAAAGTGGGAGAGAGAGAATTCCAAGTGCAGAGCCTAAAGGAGGGCTCAACCCCACAAACCATGAGATCATGATCTGAGCTGAAACCAAGAGTCAGATGCTCAACTGACTGAGCCATCCAGGCATCCCGTTTTTTGTTTTTTGTTTTTTCCAGTTTTTGATGATTACAAATAAATTGTTAATGAACGCCCATGTATAAATCTTTGTATGGGAATATACTTTCTTTTCTCTTGGGTAAATATCTAAAGGTGAAATGGATGGATCATATGGTAGGTATTTATTTGTTTAACTCACATACCAGAAAATTTACCTTTTTATAGTATATACCTTGGTAGTTTTTTTAGTATATTCATAGAGATGTGCAAACATCACTCGATTTAAATTTAGAACATTTTCATCATCCCCAAAAGAATTCCCATACCCATTAGCAGTCTCTCCCCATTCAGCCCTCAGCCCAGCCTAGAAACAATTAATCTTCTGTTTCTATGGATTAAAGGTTTAATATAAATGGAATTATACAGTATGTGAGTGGTTCCTTCCTTCACTTAGCATAATGTTTTCAAGGTTAATGTGTGTTGTATTTCATTCATTTTCACTGATGAGTAATATTCCATTGTGTGAATATACTACATTTTGCTTAACCATTCATCAATTGATGGACACTGAGTTTTCTCTTTTTGGCTATTATGTATAATGATGCCATTTGTGTATAAGTTTTGTGTGGTCATGTGTTTTCCTTACCTAGGAGTGGGAATCCTGGTTCATGTGCTAATTCTATGTTTAACATTTTGAGTAGCTTCTAAACTGTTTTCTAACGTGATTACAACATTTTACAATCTTACCAGCAATGTATGAAGGTTCCAATTTCTTCATATCCTCACCATCCTTGTTACTGTCTGCCTTTTTATCATTTATTTAACTTATTTATTCATGTTTATTTATTTCTGAGAGAGAGACAGAGTGAGAGCCAGGGAGGGGCAGAGAGAGAGGGCAACACAGAATCTAAGGCAGGCTTCAGGCTTCGAGTCATCTGCCCAGAGCCTGATTAGGGGCTCGATCTCACGAACAGCAAGATCATGACCTGACCCGAAGTCAGACGCTCAACTGAGCCCCCAGGCGCCCCATGGTCTGTCTTTTTAATTTCAACTATCCTAGTAGATATGAAGTGGTATCTCACAGCACTTTTCATTTGCATTTCCCTCAAGATTAATGATATTAACCATCTGTTATGTGCTTATTGGCCAGTTGTGTATATTTGGAGAAATATCTACTGAAATTTTTTGCCCATTTAAAAATTAGGTTGTCTTTGCCCATTTAAAACTTAGGTTGTCTTATTAATTTAAAAATTAGGTTCTTCAGGGGCACCTGGGTGGCTCAGTCAGTTAAGCGTCTGACTTCGACTCAAGTCATGATCTCGCGGTTTGTGGTTTTGAGACCCGTGTCTGGCTCTGTGCTGACAGCTCAGAGCCTGGATCCTGCTTCGGATTCTGTGTCTCCCTCTCTCTCGGCCCCTCTCACGCTTCTTCTCTCTCTCTCAAAAATGAATAAATGTAAAAGAAAAAATTAAAAAATTTTGGTTCTTCATATATTCTAGATACAAGTTCCTTATCAGATACATGATTTGTGAACATTTTCTCCCACTTTGTGGGTCATCTTTTCACTTTCTTGATAGTGTTCTTGGAAGCACAAAAGTTTTTAATTTTTATGAAGTCTAATCTATCTAGTTTTTCTTTTGTGGCTTGTGCTTTTGGTGCCATATCTAAAAAACCATTGCCTAATCCAAGGGCATGAAGATTTACTCCTATGTTTTCTTCTAAGAGTTCTATAGTTGTAGCTCTTACATTTAGGACTATCAGCTACTTGAACTTAATTTTTGTATATTATGGAGGTAGGGTGCAACTACATCCTTTTGTACGTGCATATCCAATTCTCCCCACACTAGTTATTAAAAATCCCACTTAACTTTGTCCAAAATCAATTAAGCATAAATGTATGAGTTTATTTCCAGACTCTCAAGTCTAATCCACTGACATGTAAGTCTATCTTTATGCCAGTACCACAATGTCTTGAGTATTGTAGCTTCATAGTAAGTTTTGAAATCAGGAAATGTGAGTTCTCTACCTTTGTTCTTCTTTTCCAACATTGTTTTGGCTATTTTGTTTCCCTTGTGTTTCTTTATGGATTTTAGAATCAACTTGTCAATTTCTGCAACATAGGTACCTGGGATTTTGATAGAATTACATCAAATTGTTAGATTAATTAGGAGAGCACTGCTGTCAGCTATGTGATTTGCCAATATTTTCCAAGACTATGGCTTATATTTCCTTCTTTTACCAGTGTCTTTTGAAGGGCAGATGTCCTTAACTTTGACAAAATCTGCTTTATGATTTCTTTATGTAAGTTTTTCATGTTTGTCAGTTTATTCCTAATTTTTTTTCTGCTATTGTAAATGAGAGTTTCTCTTCCATTATGTCTTCTATTAAGTTACTTTTAACCATGTTACTGAGGTATAAACATTTTTTTTTTTCAGGTTAAAGATGTATTATTCAATTCCTAATTTAGTGATTTTTTTTTTTTTTTTGGCTCAGTAGTCTGTTGTTGAAGTTTGTTTTTGCGAAACTGTATCTTAAAAAACTTTTTAAAAATTTTTATTTGTTTTTGAGAGAGAGAGGGACAGAGAGTCAAGCACGAGCAGGGGCAGAGAGAGAGGGAGGCACAGAATCTAGGCTCTAGGCTCTGAGCTGTCAGCACCAAAGCGACTTGGAGCTCGAACTGACGACCTGTGAGATCATGACCTAAGCCAAAGTCGGACGCTTACCTAACTAAGCCACCCAGGTGCTCTGCCAAACTATATTTTAAAGTATGTTTTCACCAGTAGTTTATGAAAGTTCCATTTACTCCACATCCTTGCCACTATTAGGTATGGTCAGTCCTTTCTATCAGAGACATTTAAATAAATGTATAGAGATAGCTCACTATGATTTTGCTTTGTATTTCCCTAATAAAAATGTTAGCCATCAATTCATGTACTTATTTGCTACCCACATATTTTCTTTAGTGGTTGCTTTACTCTTTCAATCTGAATCCCTTTCCTTCCTCCCTCACTCCCTCCCTTCCTCCTTTCCATCCTTTGTTTTGTTTTTTGTTTTGGCCTGGTCACATTGGTAGTACAATGTTGAATGGAAGTGGTAAAAGCAGACATCCTTGTCTTATTCTTGATGTTAAGGGGAAAACGTTTAAACTTTTACCATTCAGTATGATAACTATAAGTTTTTCATAGATGCATTTTAGGATTTAGGAAATTCCCTTCTATTTCTTGTTGTGAGAGTCTTGATTTGTAACGGACATTGGATTTGGTCAATGCTTTTTGTGCATCTATTGAGATGATCATACTTTTTCTTCATTAGTATGTCCACATGGTGAAACACTGATTGATTTTTGAATGTTTAATCAACCTAAAATTCTTGGAATTAAGCTCCACCTAGTCATGATGAATTACTATTATATGTTGTTAAAATCAATTTCCTAGAATTTCCTTTAGATTTTTTACACATATCTTTATGTGGGATGTTGCTTTGTAGTTTTTTCTTTCAGTATCTTTACCTGATTTTGATATCAGAGTAATATTTGCTTCAAAGAATGATCTGGAATGTATTCCCTTTTCTTAAACTTTCTGGAAGAGTCTGTGTAGAATTTGTGTTACTTTCTCCTTAAATGTTTGGAAAAATTCACCAGTGAAGTCATCTGGGCCTGAAGTTTTCTTTGTGTGAAATTTCTTAACTACGAATTCAGCTTCTGTAACAGAAATAGTGCTGTTCAGATTTTCTTTAAGTGAACTTTGGTAACGTGTTATTCATGAAAATTATCCATTGCAACTAAGTTATCAAACTTAAAGGCATAAATTTGTTCGTAATATTCTTTTATTATCTTTTTAATATTTGTAGAATCAACAGTGATGTTACTCTTTCCAGTTCTGCTATTACTAATCTGTGTCGTCTTTTCTTCTTGATTAATCTGGCTAGAAGTTCATCATTTCTATTGATCTTTGCAAAGACTCAGCTTTTGGCTTCAATGATTTTCGTGTTTTTTTTTTTTTTTTTATATCATTGGTGTATGCTCTGATTTTTATTATTTCCTTTTCTCTGCTTACTTTGGGGATAATTTGCTCTTTTTGTCCCCCTAGTTATTTAAAATGGAAGCTGAAGTCACTAAATGAAACTTTTCTTCTTTTCTAGTATTGGTGTTTAGTACTATAAGCTCCTTATAAGGACTGCTTTAGCAGCAATCCACAACTCTGAAATGTTCTATTTTCACTTCAATTTAGTTGAAAATATTTTTTAAAGTTTATTTATTTATTTTGGGAAAGAGAGCACAAATGGAGGAGGGGCAGAGAAAAGAGAAATCCAAGCAGGTTCCATGCTGTCAGTGCAGAGCCCAAATGCTGGGCTCAATCTCACAACCCATGAGATCATGACCTGAGCCAAAATCAAGAGTGGGACACTTAATCAACTGGGTCACCCAGGCTCCCCTAGTTGAAAATATTTGTTAATGTCCCTTTTAATTTCTCCATACCCAAGGGAGTATTTAGAAATGTGTTACTTAGTTTCCAAATATTTAGAGATTTTCTGCTATTAATTTTTTATTTAACTTAGTGTACTTTATATTACAGCCTTTTAAATTTACCAAAACTTATTTTATGGTCCAGAATATGGCCTAACTTGGTAAACTGTCTGTGTGCACTTGAAAAGAATGTACACTCTACTGTTGCTGGGGATGCTCTATACCTGTCAATTAGGTCCAACTGACAAACACTGACAGTGTTGCCAATGTCTATTATTCACTTGCTGATTTCTTACTACTTGTTCTTTAATCATAGAGGGGAGTATTAGAACTCCCAACTACAAATAAATTTAGATTTATTCATTTCTCCTTACATTTCTATTTGCTTCACATAAAAATGTCTGACCCCTTTCATGATGAAATTGCCTTTTTTTTTTTTTTAAATCCCTGGTAGTATTCTTTACTCTGAGATATATTTTGATATTAACATAGTCATTTTAGTTTTATTATGGCTAATGTCAGCAGAGTATATCATTTTCCATCCTTTTACTTTTAACCTGTTTATGTCTTTATATTTAAAGTATAATTTCTTGCAAGCAGTATACAATTGGGTCGTTTTTGTTTTTTTTTCAATGTGACAATCTCAACCTTTTAACTGAGGCATTTAGACCATTTATAATCAATTTGATTACTGATATGGTTGGATTTAAGTCTACCATCTGCTATGTATTTTCTATTATTTTAGTAGTTGTTTTGGTCTTTATAGTAAACATGTTTACCTCATCAGTCTATCTTCAAGTATACTACTTCATGTAAAAGAATCTTACAGTAGTATATTTAAGATTTCTCCTCTACTGGGCTTTTATGCTTTTGTTATACATTTTATTTATACATCTGTTATCACCTCAATAATGCAATATGATTATTACTGTTTACATAATTACCCTTTGTAGAGATTTAAGAAAAAACATGTTTTTACCCTTATGTATTTACATCTTATGTATTTACCCTTGTAATTACAATTTTTTTGTTATTTTTTTTTTCACATTTATTTATTTATTTATTTATGAGAGACAGAGAGAGACAGAGCACAAGCGGAGGATGGGCAGGGAGAGAAGGAGACACAGAATCCAAAGCAGGCTCCAGGCTCTGAGCTGTCAGCACAGAGCCCGAGGCGGCGCTCGAACTCACAAACCACAAAGATCATGACCTGAGCCGAAGTCGGACGCTCAACTAACTGAGCCACCCAGGCGCCCCACCCTTCTAATTATAATTACCAGGGATTTTCATTCCTTTTTATAGATCTGTAATTCTACCTGGTAATATTTTCCTTCTGCCTGACACACTTCCTTTAACATTTCTTGTAGTGAGTCTTCTGGTGATGAATTATTTTGGTTTTTTTGTATGTCTGAAAATATATTTTGCCTTTTGTTTTTGGAAGATCTTTTTACTGGGTATAGAATGCTAGATTGACAGGTTTTGCTTTTGGTACTTTAAACATGTTACTCAACTTTCTTGTTTGCATTGTTTCTGACAAGAACATATAATGTCATTCTTATCTTAGTTTCCTTGTATATAAGGTGTCTTTCTTCTCCGGCTGCTTTTAAGATGTTCTTTATCACTAGCTTTGAGCATTTATGATTATGTGTTAATGTAGTTTTCTTCTTGTCGTTGATTTGTGGGGGAGAAGGGGATTCACAGAGTTTCTTCAATCTGTGGATTTACAGTTTTCCTCAATTTTGGAAAATTTTTAGCCATTGTATCTTCAAGTACTTTTTCTGTCCCTCATCTCTTTTCTCCTTTGGGCACTCTAATTACATGGTCTACGAAGTTATCCCATGGAAACTGAAGTTATCCTTTGGCTCACTGATAATCTTTTTCATCTTTTGAGGATTCTTTTCTCTCATTGTGTTTCATGATAGTTTCTACTGCTATGTCTTCAAGTTTACCGGTCTTTTCTTGTCATTAATCTCATCCAGTATACTTTTCATTTCGCACATAGTAGTTCAATATGAGTCTTTTTTTTTTTTTTTTATCTTCTATGTCTCTGTTTAACTTTCAAACACATGAAATACAATTAAAATAATTGTTTTAATGTTTTTGTTTGCTATTCTAAGACCTATATAGGTTTTGAGTCTATTTCAATTGGTTGATTATTCTGCTCACGATGATTATGTTTTCCTGCCTCTTCTCATGCTTGGTAATCTTTCACTGGATGTCAGACATTTTGACTTTTAGCTGTTGGCTGCTGGATGTTTTTGCATTCCCTTATTATGCTTTGTTCTTCTTTTAATATACATTTTTATGATTTTTTAGTGACAGCTGTGTTTCTTTTTTTAATTTTTCTTTTTTTAAATTTATATCCAAGCTAGTTAATATACAGTGTAACAATGGTTTCAGGAACCAAATTTAGTGATTCATCACTTACATGTAACACCCAGTGCTCATCCCAACAAGTGCCCTCCTTAGTGCCCACCACCCATTTAGCCCATCCCCCTACCCAACACCCCTCCAGCAACCCTCAGTTTGTTCTCTGTATTTAAGAGTCTCTTATGGTTTGCCTTTCTCTGTTTTTATCTTATTTTTCCTTCCCTTCCCCTGTATTCACCTATTCTGCTTCTTAAATTCCACATATGAATGAAATCCTATAATATTTATTTTCTGTGACTGACTTATTTTGCTTAGCATAACACATCCTAGTTCCATCCATGTTGTTGCAAATGGCAAGATTTTATTCTTTTTGAATGCCAATAGTCCTTATATATATAATATATGTAACATATATCACATCTTCTTTTGTGCTTTGTTCTTAGATGCACTTAAATTACCTGCAAACAGTTTGGTCATTTTGAGTCTTGCTTTTATGATGTGTTAGGCAGGTCCAGAGAAGTGCTCATTCTAAGGCTAATTATTCCCCACTACTGAGTAAGATCTTCCCAAGTTTTCCACCTTATGCCACATGAATTATGAGATTTTCCAGTCTAACTGGTGGAATCAGGCATTATATCCAGCCCTGTGGGAGTGCTAGATTCTGTTCCTTCTATAGATCTGATGGTTTTTCTCTTGGCTTTGGGTCATTTCCTCATATGCATACATGGAACAACAACAGCACTTTGCTGAATACTTGAAGAGGGCTCTCTGCAGATCCCTGTGGTTTTCTTTCTGTGCAGCTCTCTCCTCGTAGGCATTCTGTCCTACAAATTCTAGCCACCTTGATTTCCCCTCTTAGCTCCAACCATTAAAATTAGGGATTCTGCTGGGTTCCACCCTAGGCTCCCCTTCTCTGGGCCATGGTCTCAAAACTCTCTTAAGGGAGTAAGCTGGGAAATCATAAGGGGCTCAACTCATTGCTTTTCATCTCTCAGAGATCACTGTGCTTGGCTGCCTGATCTTCAGTAACTTGAAAACTACTGTTTAGTATAATATACTCTGTCCTTTTATTATTATTTCAGGTGAGAGTATGGATTTAGTCCCTATTATTTCAAATGAGCAAAAGTCCTGGATTTATATTTTTATTTAGAGCACAGACAAAATTCAAAGTGAAATGTTGACAATTTGAGGAAATAAACACTGAAGAATAAAGGGAGGAAAGTATACATAATTTCCTGATGTTTATTAGCTCTGTTTAGCAGCAGTACACTTCTTTGCTTACTAGCCTATTATGTGCTGATATGGTCAACATTATCTGTGCATTGCGTGCAACACTTAATCCTATGTGGGAAGCTCTGAATGACCTCTAATAAGGTCCTAACATACTCTCCAATGGAACTCAGTGCCAGCATTCTTATGAAAATGTGGCAGGGGTGCTGTGTATAGAGAAATGAATACTGATCGACTTTCAAGAACTGTCTAAGGGATGTAACTGTTTCCTCTCTGTCTGAATTAAGAACTATTTTAAAAAACAAAAAACAACCAGCTACTGTTCTCAGTAACAAAACATATCCTCAAAGAGGCGAAGAAAGGAAAAGGTGTCACTTGGGATGATGTTGGAAGGAAGGTGTCCTACCAAAATTCATGAGTTTTGAGCCTTGAGCTGTATTCTTCCCATAGAAGTTTACTCTGGGGCCTTCAGGTGAGAAGTCCAAGGGCTCCTACCTCATGTTTTGCTTATCTAAGGATCAGAACAAACCTACTTGCCTCCCACCTACTAAAGATGTTGAGAATCAATTACCTGCTTGAAGCAATGGACAGGCGCTGGGACTGAACATGTTTCTTTTAGGTATTTGTCCCAGGTAAAATGACCTGAAAAGGAAATAGAAATCTCTATCACAGTCAACTTCCTAAAAAGTGCTTTCAGGATGCAATCTACACTAAACATTAGGCCATTTTTTGACTCGTTCTGAGCATAAGAAAAAACGTATTTTTCCCTGTTTGGGCTCAAGAGAGTATTACGGGTAGAAATCTATGTGACCTGAGTGGATCATTTTAGATCAATGTTTTAAAATTATGGTCTAAAGATGACCTTACTACGTTTTACATGTTAGTCCCTAAAGTGATCCAAAATGCCAGAGCAACATATACCAGTATCTCACAGAAGTGTCCAGGAAGCTCTTGGAAAACAGAATAGAAGACACAGAAAATGGGTGAGGAGATTCCTTCTGAACAACCTGACTCCTGAAGAGGTACCTTAATGCCATCAAATAATAGCTTTTAACACTCAATATGGTCGGATCCCACCATCGCAGCTCAGAAAGAATGAAGGACAGACATACGGTAAGATGATTTGATGGTAGGAAAAACCAGAATGAGTGAGATCATACTTGAATTCTCACTCTCTCTCACCCACCCCGAACCCACTCCCATTCCAGCTGCACTGCCTGAGGTGCAAAATGACAAAGATCTGGTAATTTACAGAAAAGTAGGTCCTTGGTAGCATTTCTTATGATAGTAACTATGAATGAGTTAGGGGGCCTACAGGATCTTGTAGCCTCTTGAAGTGGCCTTTAGAGCAACACTGTGCTAGAGAAACAGTCTTCAAGGTGACGCTGCTAGGGTCAGAGAAAACATTTTAAGGAACAAACTATTAAATATGTATGTTATTAAACCACAAAAGATGACTAAGTTCTTTATTAAAGGTTAAATCAATTACCAATCTCCCCCTAATACCCACCTAGAGGTGACCCCATGATGGTGCAGGGAAGGTCCCAGAGACTCTCACAAGCTAAAACACTGTAGCAAACCAGCATTTCTTGAAGTTTCCTCTGCAGTGGAGCAGCACAGGGCCCTTTTGGACCATGCAAAAAGCACTAGATGCTGGGAATAAAAATGATTTACTGAATGATAAAATCTAAATCACTTCAAAGATGATGCCAAGGCTTTATACTCTATTGACTTTATAGTTTCTGTTTTAAAACTTGTCCCTTTCCCACCATCCTTAAGCAAGCCAAATAGATTTGGCCAGAAATCACAGTCTGTTCTGAACCACTCCACGAACTGGCCAATGATTAATTATCTTGAATACAGAGTCCACAGGGTAGATGAGATGGATATTAACCTGGAATCAAGATTTAAGAGCTTATCAGAATAAAGACTCTGCTCTAGCAGAGATGTCCCTAAAGCAAGGAATGAATACATTTCACCACTATTTGCTGTTAGGAAAAAAAAAAACATTAAAAATTACCATTCCATTCTTACAAATAAAGAATTAAGTCAAATAGCAAGTCTTGGATTTGAGTGAACTGCAACTTTTGCACTCCAGCATCTATAACAGCACTGTCCACTAAAACTTTCCGTAATGACAGAAATGTTTTGTGTCTGTGGTGTCCAATAAGAAAGCCGTTAGCTGGGGGCGCCTGGGTGGCTCAGTCGGTTAAGCCTCTGACTTCGGCTCAGGTCATGATCTCACGGTTCGTGAGTTCGAGCCCCGCGTCAGGCTCTGTGCTGACAGCTCAGAGCCTGGAGCCTGTTTCAGATTCTGTGTCTCCCTCTCTCTTTCTCTCTGACCCTCCCCCGTTCATGCTCTGTCTCTCTCTGTCTCAAAAATAAATAAACGTTAAAAAAAAAAAAAAGTCGCTAGCCACATGTAACCATGGAACACTTGAAATGCGTGAGAGAAGAATTTAAATTTTAATTAGTTTAATTTAATTAATTTTATTTAAATACAAATTCCTACATGTGGTTAACAGCTACTGTATCAGACAGCACAGGTCTAGAGGTTTGCTCAGTCTGGGTAATTGCTTGTAGTAGCTTGCGTTTTGACCACAAGCATCCAAGAGACTTTGGTTTTAAAAATTATGGCAGCATCAGGGGTACCAAAATAACTGGGGCATTAATTACAGTTCTCTATTACACATCAATTATGGTAATCAATCCCTATTACAGAGGCAAGCAACCTCACATCTTTCTCCATTTAGAGAACACCCTATTGCCAACTGAATGAAAAGGAATCTCCTCTCTCTTTTTTTTTTTAATGTTTATTTCTGAAGGAGAGAGAGACAGAACTTGAGCAGGGGAGGGGCAGAGAGAGAGACACACAGAATCCGAAATGGGCTCCAAGCTCTGAGCTGTCAGCACAAAGCCTGATGCAGGGCTCAAACTCACAGACTATGAAGATCATGACCTGAGCCGAAGTCGGATGCTTAACCAGCTGAACCACCCAGGCGCCCCAGGAATGCCTTTTAAAAAAACATTTCAGTTTATTTATTTATTTTTGAAAGACAGAAAGAGTGAAGGGTGAGGGGCAGAGAGAGAGAGAGAGAGAGAGAGAGAGAGAGAGAGAGGGAGAATCTCAAGCAGGCTCCACACTGTCAGCACAGAGCCAGAGGTGGGGCTCAAACTCACAAACCATGAGACCTCTGAAACAAAGAGTCAGACGCTTAACCAACTGAGCCACCCAGGCACCCCTGGAATCTCTTTATTTTTTTTATTATTTATTTATTTATTAAAAATTTTTTTTAATTTTTTTTTTGAGAGAGACAGAATGTTAGTGGGGGAGGGGCAGACAGAGAGGGAAACACAGAATTCTAAGCAGGCTCCAGGTTTTGAGCTATCAGCACAGAGCCTGATGTGGGGCTTGAACTCATGAAGCATGAGACTATGACCTAAGCTGAAGTTAGACACTGAACCGACTGTGCCACCCAGGCACCCTGGAATCTCTTTTTTAAAAGCAGTCCTCCCACTGTGAGGGTTGACTGGATTGAACCATACCTAGATTAATATTTTTCTTAAATTTGACTTCTTAGGCTATCTGAGACTTAGTCTCATAATTTCAGGTAAATTGTGTTAATTTTATGGACTCAGGAAGAATGTTTGAGCACCTACTGTAATGCCCATAACGGAGCCAAATGTCATATCTACTGTATCTCCAAGCAACTGAAATAACCACACATACAAAAACGGGACAGGCAGCAAGGTATACATCAGGGAGGGGTTGGCAAACTCTCTGTAAAGGACCAGACAGTAAAATGTTATGGTTTGTGGGCCATCCAGTCTCTGTCACAAATACTCAACTCTGCACTGTAGCCTGAAACCCGCCAGAGACAATACGCACATAAATGAACATGGCTGTGTTCCACTAAAACTTTATTTACAGAAATAGGCAGTGGGCTGGATTTGCCCCCAAACAGTAGTTTGCCCTGGCATATAGCACTGATTCCCAAATGTTACTTATCATCAGAATCTCCTAAAGAATTTTTCTCATTTCTTTAAATAGCGTTGTGGGCCCCATCCTCAGAGGTTCTCATTCAGCAGGCTTTGAGTGTGGTCTGAAAATCTGTATTTTCAAAGGCTCCCTAAGTAATTCTGATTCACATCTGTGTCTAGAAATTATTGGTGGAGTTAAAAGAATATAATATTGAGAGTCAGAAGATGCTGGATAAAGTCTTATTTCTCTAATTATCTTAGATAAGTTACTTAATCCTTCTAAGTATCAGTTTATTCATCTGAAAGACAGAGATAATGTCTATCATGCAAGATTGTACACCCACTCATTCATTCAGTAAATATTTATTAAACTCCTTCCAAGTACAAAAGCACTGTGTTAAATATAAGAGGAACATGATATACATGATTCCTGAATACACGGAGCTTGCAGTTTAGAAATATTAAGTAGAGATATTAAATAAATAATAACACAAATAAACTGGTACAATTATGATAAATGTACGTTAATGAGGTAGTACAGGTTGCCTTGAGGATGCAGAACAGGAAAATCTAATTTGTTACTGGGATCAAGGATTACTGTGAAGATTAACATTATAATGTAATGTTTTATAAATACAATGTTTTATACTTTACAGAATGATTTCAATTCTTTATTCAACTGATGTTTGAGTATTCCTCTATGTGCCAGGCAGTATTCTCAGTGCTGGGATAAGGCAGGAGGTCCCTGCCCTCATGGAATTTACATTCTGGTGCATCATGAGGCACAATTAACACATAACCAAATAAATAAGGTAATGAGTGGTAAGCATTTGAAGGAAACAAAATAATGTGATAGAGGCTGGGAACTATCTTAGATGGCAAAGTTATGGACAGATACTCTATGGAGGAAACACTTGAGCTGAGACTTTACAGTCCTCTCATTTATACTACTGAATAATGCTTATGAAAGTATTTTATAAACTCTAATTCATACCACTTTATAATTACACTTATTATTAGAAAATAAAATCCCTGCCCTGAAGAGAGTTACACACTACATAGAAGTAGCTTTAAAAAATTAAAAGTCCCTAATAATGTAAAGCAGAAGAGATCCACGAAGTTGATTGCATGAATCCCTTTCTCTAATACTCATTCATTCAACAAATACTTACTGCACACTGCCATATACCAACCCTAGTTCTAGGCACTGGTGATCTAGAGCAAAGAATGAAATAGCAAAGTCTCTGCTGATATGGAGCTTACTTTCTAAGGGGAAAGAAAAACAATAAACAAACATAAATATATGTCGGATGGTGTAGAGGGCAACAAGAGACACCAGATAATATACAATTCCTGGCCTTTTTCAAATAAAGAAAAAATAAAGCAAAGTAAGAGGGAAAGAGTGCCGAGGGTATGTGTGTGCTATTTCAGGCAGGATGGTCAAGCAAGGCATCTTGATGGGGTGATATAAAAGTTGAGACCTGAAGCTCCCTCCAGCCTCTGCTTGAACACTTGCAACGATAAGAAACTTCTTATTCAGTTATTATTCAATAGTACAAACAGATAGACTTTGAACTACATAGTCGGCCAAAGTCTGACTCCTTCTAACTTCTACCCATTGGTCCTGGACATAATATATGAGAGAGATTATATATATCATTAAATGTCAATGATACGTAGCTGCTAATTTGACCCAGCTACATGAGGCACCTCCATCCGTGGTGGCTACTATTCTGACAGCACCTCTCTACAAGAACTCTACTTCATTCCACCTGAAGTGTGGAACGCAAATTCCTAAGAGAGATACAGACAATCACAGTCTTTAGATCAGAAATTCGACTCCAAGATTACTGTCTGAAAACTGTTCCGTTGTTTATATGTGCCATAATTTATATACATTAACAACAGTATTTGTTAAATACTCTTGGTGGTCACGTAAGTGTTTTCTAATTTTTGATGAGTATCTTTGTGCACATATCTTTTAACACTTTTAAGATGATCACTTTAGGGCAAATTCCTAAGAGTGGGATGAATGGACAAAGAACAGGCATACTTTATATTTTGATATCATATAATTCCCACCAACGGTGCATGAGAATATGTTTCTTACGTCCTTGCTAAAACTGCTTTAACAATCTCTATACTTTTGTTAAATCTTACAAGTGAAAAAGCAAAAGACTATTATACTTTTATATGCAATTCTTTGATGACTAATAAAGTTGAAGATATTTTTAGGCTTATTAGTCCATTTGTATTTTATTTTTGTCATTTTTCACTGAGGTATTCTTTTGTTTTCTCAGATTCTAAGAGTTCTATGTAGATTAAGGATGTTAGTCCTTTGCTTATCATATATGTTGTAGACATTTGTCTCAGTCTGCTAGGATTTGCTCTTAAATTCCTCTATCTTGTCTTTTATGACTTCCTGGCTTTCATGTCATGCTTTCTTCAGCATTACAAGAGATATTAACCCATGTGTTCTTCTAGTATTTCTCAGGTTTAATTATTTTTTTACATTTAAATGATCTATTTCGAATTTATTCTGTGAGACAAATAAGGCAAAAATAAAGCTTTCCTTCTCAGCTTTTATTCAATAAATGTGCTCACCACCATTTTTGAATAAATCACCTTCTCCCCGCTGATTGGAAATGTCACTGTGATCACATGTTAATTTCTTATATACATTTAGACCTATCTCTGGACTCTGCCTTCTGTTCCCCTCATCAGTCAGTCTATTCCAAGACGAGGAGCATTTTGTTTCATGTAATTTCAAAACCAATTTAACCAATTTTAATTTTTCATAAGGCATACCCTCAACCCTGTTTTCTTGGCACTTTCAAAGGATTAATAAATTGTGGCATATCCAGTGCTAATAAAACCCTGTTATCAGAAAATGTACAAAGCTTAAGTTTATGAGATACACAGTGGCTCATTCTCAAAATATTGTCCATGGGCCTTTCAGATCAGTAGCTTGATATTTTTTAATGAATCATCTAAAGATAAAACACCAAGTCAAAAAAAAAAAAAAAAAAAAAAAAAAAGGATTTCTGACTCTTCCAATTTCTCAGAACAAATCCCACCATTTCCCAGCTCCTATAACATCCTGTTCATACCTTTATTTTCATATCTTCACATCATATCATCATCATTATTTATGCAAGCTACTTACAGACAGCGGGTATCTTTCTTACTATTATTTTTAATCTTCACCGTTTACCACAGTGCCTGAAACTGAACTCAGGCTCCACAGAAGTGTAGTGAACGAAAAGTGAGGGGTGAAAAGAAGAAGGGAGTGAGCACCAGTGCTTCTCTTTTCTGCACCAATACAATCACACCGGTGGTCTTCAAATTTAGTTCTGGGAGTTATACGTTGAGATAGAACAAACCAAAGTCTAAATGGTGGCCTAAGTGGCAAGGGGACACAAAACCATGTCACCTGAGGAGTGGCTGAAGGAACACTGACACTCAGCTTGAAGAAGAAAGCCAAGTCTTAGAGCCAATTTGCCATCCATCCACCAATCCAACAAGTATTTATCGTGTGTATCAAAGCATTGTGCCAGGTGCCGGAGAAACAACCGTGATCAAATACTGTTCTTGCCCTCATGGAGCTTTAGTAAGGCCAGAGGCTAGACAGCCAACTACATAAAGTGTGGTAAGTGCTATGCTTGGCTACGGAGGCTGCTATAGGAGGGCTTGCGGAAGGATTCCCAGGGGAAGTAACCTCTACACTTCTAAGTTAAGGTGTAAAAGGATAAGCAGGAAGTCAGTCAAGAAGAGAGAAAATTCTTTGTTTTTAGAATCTTTTGTTTCAGACTGAAAGAAAAACATGAATAAAGGTCCAGAAGTAAGAAAAACCACTTCTAAAAATGGAATATTTTGGTATGGCTACTGGGTAGAGTTAAACACAAACAAAAGGTAGTTTAGAAAGGAGGTTTTAGGTAAAAGCAGTGTGCAGGTATCAGAGAGCCTCCTCAACCACATTAATGAGAAAAAGAAGCACTAAAGGCTCTGGGGCAGGAGTCATTCTGTGTGTAGTGTGGAGGATGGACTGGAGGAGTGCAGGGCTGGAGGCAGGAAGACTAGTTAGGAAGCTGTTCTAATAATCTATATGAGATCATAGTGCTTCAACTAGGACGGTTAAGAGTGGCAGTGAGCAGGCAGTCCCTATAGCTGCTTTCTAATAACTGGAAGCTGGTCAGTGAAAAACTGGCTAAATTATTCCATATTGCCCTAAAAGTTCAAAGTATGACTGATAGAATTGACAAAGAAACAGATTTTGGACCAATAAATAAAACTGTCTGACTGAGTGAGTTCCTGAGGTGGCTGTAAGTCCCCAGCAACGTTGAAAAGTTCAAGACAAGGCATTTTATAAGACATTCAAAACGTCGAATTTTGAAATGCTGGGCCAAGTTAGATTATTTTAAAGCCTCTTCCAAACTCAGATTCTAAAAATCTACTGAATCTCATTTCTTTAAAAAAAAAATTTTTTTTGTTTATTCATTTATAGAGAGAGACACAGAGAGCAAGCAGGGGAGGGGCAGAGAGAGAGGGAGACAGAATCCGAAGCAGACTCCAGGCTTTGAGCTGTCAGCACAGATCCCAACACGGGGCTCGAACCCAGGCACCGTGAGATCATGACCTGAGCTGAAGTTGGAAGTTGGACACTTAACCAACTGAGCCACCCAGGCACCCCCTGAATTTCATTTCAATTTGATATTTGGGGCTGCTCTCTATGCTTGATGGGCAAAATGAAATATGCAGGATTAACTCATCAGAGGCTGTGCCTGGCTATGCTGGTGCTATGTTATCATAGCCTTTACTCCTCACGCAGGAAAAATATACTTCCAAAATTTAACATCACTTCTTGTACATACTTTGTGTTAAACTGAGTATCCACTTTTTCCAATTCCCTATCAACAAAACAGACTGTTCACAACATACCTTAACTTGTTACTGAACTATATGTAATTGTTATCATTCATATTAGCAACAAAACCAAAACCAGCAACAGCTCTCACAGAGTATCTTCTGTCTGCCTACACCATGTTCAATATCTCCCAAATTCTTCATAACCTGAAAA
This sequence comes from Panthera uncia, assembly GCF_023721935.1. Taxonomy (NCBI): domain Eukaryota; kingdom Metazoa; phylum Chordata; class Mammalia; order Carnivora; family Felidae; genus Panthera; species Panthera uncia. Next base: position 73,243,265 of record NW_026057585.1, on the reverse strand, counting down.
GTAGGTTTTATTCCCATTTTAAAGATGAGGAAATAGACTCGAAAGATTAAGTAACTTTCCCCAAATCACTAAATTTGTGAGTGGGCAACAGAAATTTGAACCAAGGCCTGTCTGATTCATACGTCCATGATTTTTCTATCATACGCTAGTGCCTTAGAAAGCTTGAGGTAAGTTTTAAGTCATTAAAAAGTGACTATCATTTATTGTTTATTAAGTGCTAGGCCCTTTACCTCCATCATTTCAATTCCTTCACTTCTTCAGCTCACATCCAGAGAACACTCCACTCCAAAGAATGTTCCAAGATTTGACTTAAAATAATGTCTGAGGATGGTCCCGCAACAGAATGAAAATAACAATCCTCAAAAGTTGAAAAGTATTTGAGAGGTTTTAAGATGTTTTCACATCCATTAGCTCTTGTAATCTTCTTAACAACCTTGTGAAGTAGGCAGAATGGGATAATTATCCCCATTTTCCAAGCCAGAAAACTGAGGATCAGCATCACAAAGTTTCTAAGCCCGGCTGGCTTTCAAAGAACCCAGGAGCTCTGACTCCTAGTCTAGCATTCTACTCTTCTACGTTACCTTCTTTGTCAGTGGGCAGTAAAAGTAATGTTTTGGGAAGAAAAGGCAAGAGGGAGCAAAAAGACAGTGATAATAACAGAGGTGAACACATGAAGTCACAGAACATAATATATAAAAACATTTGAACAAAAACTGATAAAGCCATTAGGATATCAATATTTGTGTAACATATAGAAAGATTTTAAAGAACTAAGAAGTTAAGACTGACGTTTATGTAGAAACCCTGAAGGCTGATTAAGAAATATTAACATTAGCATTATTTCTCAAATCCTAGTCCTGAGGTACATACACTCTGTAGGGATGAAAACCGAATGCAGTTAGCAGTCTGACTCTTGTTATTTGAATCGTTAATATTTCAGATTGCATTTAAAGATTTTACAAAATCTTTAGGTTTAATTTCAGTTTGCTACATCTCATGAATAATTTCTTTTGGGGAAATCCCACCAAATTCTGACTGATGGAGAGTGGGGGTTTGTTTTTGTTCTGGATTCACTGAATTAAGAGTAGCTTCCAGTGTGGATCAGCCCCTGTTCCTCCTTGTACTCTGTGTAATCAACCCCCCCTCCCCACCCTGTTGGCTTGGTCTGCACCTCCCGATAAGGATGGCTGGGCCGGACAGCTGACAGGACTGGCTATACGGGCTGCTGAGGCAGACGAGCACAGGACACACGGGGCCATGGGACAGACAACACGGCATTCTGTTCCTAGTCACACTCTAATCTCTGGTTCGGTTATTACCTATATTTAACAGAAATACAAGAAAGAAATCTTACCTAGTTCCAGGATGTCAGTAGCTTCTATTAAAGAAAAAAATGTTACAGCGTAAGTCATCAGGACAAACATACCAAAATGAAAGAAAGGTGAAGTTCTGGGGTAAAACGAAGGCTTGAGAGTTTGTGTAACCCAAACCTCTCCTTTTAGAAGGTACTGAGTGTGTTACTAGTAGTTGTGGGATATACCACCTAATTCTGCCTCACTCTCAAGCCTAAACTCTTAAACACTGGAGATGCGGACAGGCCAACCGGGCTTGAAGCTGTGAGGCTACTTCAAGATTATCTGTACTCAGAGTGAAAGTCTCCTGACTTCCAGTTCAAAACAAAACATACCGCTTCTAACAGATACCTCTACAAACTAAAATATTCGCTTGTGCGTCCATCAGTGAGTTCTTTATACCTCAGACCTCTCAGAACAAAGGTTTTATGAGAAGAGATGTTAAATTAAATTTTTCCACGCTAAACAGAGGGGTTTTTTTCTTACCTTGATATTGGGATGCAGACTCGGAAAGGTGACCATACTTGTGTTTCCTAACATCATTCCAGTCTATCACTGCAGGAGGAGAGAAAACAGTCATATGAAAAGAAAATGCAAGATTCAATACTTCTCTAATTTAACAGCAGGCATCAATAGTTTTTGATAAAGTAATACACTTCTGAGATTGTATTCTAAGGAAACAACCCAAGCTACAGAAAAACGGTTTTATCTAAAAAGCTTTAGTATTGTTTATAATAACAAAAAGGGAGGGAGGATACGTAAATGCTCAGAACAGAAGACTGATTAAGATACTACAATACATTTATCAGTTGACAACGGATTTTGCAGCTTTAAATTTTTACAAAGGCTACACAACAAAATAGGAAACTGTTTAAGGTTATGATGTCTGGTAAAATATCAGAGCAAAAATTATATTCATGGAATAATCGAAATTATGTAAAAAACTGAAAACAAAGAACGCCCTTGCTCTGGGCTGAATTGTGTGTCCCCCCTGCCCATTCTAATGTGACTGTATTTGGAGATAGGGTCTATAAAGAAGTAACTACATTAAAATGAGGTCATTAGGGTGAGTCCTAATCCAACGAGACTGGTGTCCTTATTATAAGAGGAAATTTGGACACATACGGGGACAGAGGAAAGAGTATGTGAAGACAGAGATGGGCATCTAAAAGCCAAGGAGAGAGGCCTCAGATCTTGATCTCTGACTTCCAGCCTCCAGAATCATGAGAAAATAAGTTTCTTTTTTCTAAAGTTTATTTATTTATTTTCAGAGAGAGAGAGAGAGAGAGAGAGAGAGCGCGCGCGCACACACACGCGCGCGCGCGCGCGCAAGTGGGGGAGGGGCAGAGAGCAAGGGAGAGACAGAATCCCAAGCAGGCTCCGCACCATCTGCACAGAGCCCGATGCAGGGCTTGAGCTCATGAACCATGAGATCATGACCTGAGCTGAGATCGGAGTTGGACACTTAACCAACTGAGCCACCCAGGTGCCCCAAGAAAATAAATTTCTGTTTAAATCACCAGGTCTGTATGTAATCCCTGCAGCCCTAGCAAACTAGTACAACCCTAAAAAGTTATCACTAGAAAAAAGAAAAAAAAAAATAAGACGCAAACACAGCAAATATAAACATCTGGTTATCTTTAGGTAGTGTCCTATTCCCCCTACCCCGATTTTCTAATCTCATGTATTTTCAATTTTTTTCATAAAGATAAGTTGCTTACATAATGGAAATACATTTTCCTTGTTTGAGAATTTAGATTAAATCTACTGACTACCACTTTCTCACCATCAATTACCCATCATGTTTTTACTTCTCTTCTTACCCAGCTCAGATTCCAGGGTCTCTCATTTAAATCACTCGCTGGCAAACACTCTTAACTCCCTCCTACCTCTTTTTTGCCAAATTTGCCTAATAAAGCCTCAGTCTTAACTCTGGTTAAAGCCACTTATCCACCTATACCATGCCTACCCCAACAGCTCACAAGTGCTGAAGAAAACCAAATGCAAGCTTACTGGTCTCACTTTAAACTCATGACCACAATTTTCAAACGCTATTTAACATGGTCTAGAAATCATACTGCGTTTCCCTACTGTGCTTGCTTTTCCACCTTCCAAAAATTTTTTTCATTTATTTTTCTTTCTCCTCATACTCCAAATATCCTCTCCCTCTCCCTCACTCTTAGGTATGATGTCAATTTAGGGTTCATTGAGAAAACAGAAATAAGGGACAGGAACCTTCTATATGCCACTCAGGAAGGTACAGACTCCATCATGTTTAGTGGTACATCTCCCATCCACAGTATAGTAGCAGGTGCTCAGTTAGTGTTTGGTGAATGAATGAATCTACTCATTCATCATTCTTTCTGACTGCTCTTCTATTGCTGTGGATGAAGTGTCTGTTTTTATCAAAAGGCAACTCTCCAGTTTTGCTCCACATCCCATTTCCTCTCATCCTCTCAAGGACTTTGCAAGTATTTCCTTTCTAATAGGCCATTTGCATCCGCATCCTTACTGCCCCATAATCTCCTATCAAACATCAACACACAAAACAAATACCCCCTCTCCAACCCTCTCTTAATCCCATGTATATCCCTCTTGCCTTCTATTTCTCAGGAAAATGTATTTTAAGAGTTATCTATAGCCATTGCCTCCTCACTTCTTCACAATTATCTCCTCATTCAAACAGGGTTCTTCTGTCTACTATTCCACTGAGATCACCCCCAAATTCATATTTCTAGCATTGGCCTCCTCTTGGAATTCCACACTTACATATAATCTCTACATAGTTATCAAATCAGACATTTGAAACTTAACGTGGCTAAAACAGAATGCCACCTCTTGTCAACCTGTTCCTCTTTTTTTTTTTTTTTTAAGTTTTGATTTAAATTCCAGTTAGTTGACACACAGTGTAATATTAGTTTCAGGTGTACAATATAGTGATTCAACAGTTCCATCCATCACCCAGCGCTCATCGCACAACTGCACTCCTTAATCCCAATGGCTATTTAGTTCATCCCCCCACCTCCCCTCTGGTAACCATCAGTCTGTTGTCTGTAGTTCATAGTCTGTTTCTTGGTTTGCCTCTCTCTCTTTTTCCCCCCCCTTTGCTCATTTGTTTTCTTTCTTAAATTCCACATATGAATGAAATCATATGTGACGGAGATGCCATTTACTGGTTTGGGGAAGGCAATCTGTCCTCTTCTTGTCTTTCCCAAACCAGTAAATGGCATCTCCATCACCGAGCTGTTCAAGCCAAAAATCCCTGAAGTTGTCCTTGATGCTTCTATTTCCTTTACACTCACATCCACTCAGTAAGTTCTGCTGGACCATGTCCCCAACTCATCCACCACTCATCCCACTGCTCACGCTCTACTTCCAGTCACTGTCCTTCTTACCTGGGCCATTAGGATAGCCTGCTGACTGGAAGCCCTGCTTCCCCTCTTGCCCTACTCCAACTTACTCACCATACAGAGGTCAGAGTGAGCATTTGAAAACACAAAAAAGATCATGTCATTCATCTGCTTAAGGATAAATGGCTTCCCACTGAATTAAGGATGCCTTGCACAGATATGCAGGATTCAGCTGCTGCCATGTCTCTGATCTTGTCCCATATGATACCCCCCTCCAACTTTTTTAAAGTAAACTTATTTATTTTGAGGGAGGGAGGGCAGGAGAGAGAGAGCAAGAGAGCATATTAGCAGGGGAGGGGCAAAGAGAGAGGGAAGCAGAGAATCCCAGGCAGGCTCCGTGCTCAGCGCAGAGCCCTACCTGAGGCTCCATCCTATGAACCATGAGATCATGACCTGAGCCGAAATCAAGAGTTGGACCCTTAACTGACTGAGCCACCCAGGCGCCCCATGACTTTTCTCTTTTCCATTACACTCCAGTCACACTGGCCAGTGTCCCACCCCAAGTGTTTGCCTTCTCTTCTGGTTGGACGTCCCCTGTCTTTCCAGTACCTGCCATGTTTGTTCTCTAAATCATGAATAAAGATTATAAACCTGATTAGGCTAAAAAACTGCTGACAAGAGACAAAAGATTAGGGTATCATAATTGAATTTGTGTTTGAAATTGTTCACAATTATTTTTAACTTATTTTTTATAATTAGAAATAATATATTCTCAAAAATTAAATATACAGTACATATTCCATTTATGTACAAGTTTTCAATATCATATCACTTAAGTAAAGATGAGCTACCAGCATACACAAAATGGATTCAGGAAGCTACAATAAATTGAAACCAGGCTGTAAGATCACTAATAAAACTAACAAAACAATTCAAAATCAACCAATACAAGTTAGGGGAAAAATACTCTAATACAGAGAAAAAAACAAAAGCCAGACCCAATGATGAAGTAAAATGAACAAAATAATTAACAAGTTTGGCTGGGCAGAAAGGCATCGAAATAAGGTTCCACAACAATGGAAAAGGAACTTCTGAGAAGAAATATTTGAAACTCCTGGCACAAACAAGCGGAACTGGGAAAGCAGTGCCCAAAGAAGAAAAGGAGACAGCAACCACATTCATTACAAATTGCTTAAATTTTATTTTAAGCATCATCATAAATTACCCAGTGGATAAGGTCACCATCCCTGTATCAATTCTTTTTTTTTTTTTTAAATATTTATTTATTTACTTTTGAGAGAGACAAAGACAGAGCATGAGTGGGGGAAGGGCGGAGAGAGAGGGAGACACGGAATCCGAAGCAGGCTCCAGGCTCCCAGCTGTCAGCACAGAGCCCAACGCGGGGCTCGAACTCTTGAACCACGAGATCATGACTTGAGCCGAACACAGATAAATGCTCAACCGACTGAGCCACCCAGGCGCCCCACATCCCTGTATCAATTCTTAAATGAACAGAATGTAGCCTGATAGAATTCCACATGTAAAAACAGAAACTGGTTACCGGTAATTTTTCAAAGTATTCTCAGATTAATGGCCATGTTTCAAAATATATTATGATATGTAACTACTATATTTAAATAGACGGTTTTATTTTATTCTCTCTCCTCAGGCTGTATATTTCTTCTCCCATAGTCCTTCTCCCAGTTAGTAATAAATCAGAAACCTGGAGTCCTCTTTAACTGTCTCTCTCTTATCCTCCAAATCTAACCAGTTATCAAAATCTGTCCATTCTACCTTCAAAATGACTGTCTCCTCTGCTCCTATTCTGTGTTTAAGATTTCATTCTCTCTCACCTTGACCAACAGAAACAGCTACTTCATTCCTGTGTGTGACCTCACTCCTTTCCAATCCACACGTTAGCATTCAGTTTCTAAAATACTTATATTTATGTATCTATCTTAATTCTAAGATTAGACAAAACATCTCACTATCTTTTAAGTCTTCAAAGGTCAAAACCTAAACTGTCTCCATAATAAACATGCCATATGTGTCTGGACTTTACCTCCCTTCTCTATTTGGGAGATTCCTATTTATTCACCATGGTCCAGGATTAATGTTACTTTCTAATATCTTTCTGGCAGCATCCCTAAGCACAGCACTATTTCCACCTCCTACTTCTATGCCTGTTCCAGGTGTTAGAGGTAAATACTGCTAACCCAGTCATTATTCCTGGGGCTTAACACACAGCAAACACTAAGAAAAAGAAAAAAAAGAAAAAAAAGAAAAGAAAAGAGAAGAGAAGAGAAAAGAAGAGAAGAGAAAAGAAAAGAAAAGAAAAAAGAAAAAGTTTGCTCAACCGACTGAGCCACCCAGGCGGCCCCACGAATATTTAAATGCAAGCTTTCATCAAAACAATTTTGACACATATACAGAATCCACTATAGTTAGATTATCTATCAATTATTCATGTTAAATAAGAAATAATTAAAAACAGATCTTCTAATAGTGTAGATAAAAGTCATTTATATATTGATTTTGGAGTTTTCTTCCACTACAGATGTATTCTTTGAATACCTAGGCTAATATTAAAAATGTACTTGCTACCATTTACCGAGTACACTTTCCGTTTCAATGTTGCAAGATGAGAAAAGTTCCGGAGATGGATGGTGGAAATGGTTGCACAGCAATGTGAATGTATTCAATGTCACTAAACTGTATACTTAAAAATGGTTAAAGTGGTAAATTTTAAGTTATATATCTTTTATCACAATTTTTAAAATTCAATTAATTAAAAACATGAACTTGCATTTTGGGATGTCAGAAGGCTCAGAAGTTGCCATACTGATTTCATTTCAGATTCAACTAACACCTATCATTACCATATACCAAGCCCAGGGCCAGGCAGTTTTATTATATATCATCTTGGGTATTACCAATATGTATCTATAGGTGAAGAGTAAGAATCTGGGACTCAGAAAGTTTAACAGTGCCATGGAGTAGAAGGGCTGGTTAGGCAACAGCAATGAAAAATATGCAGTAATAATAGTTCACAAATGAAAAACCAAGCTGAATTAATGTCCTGAATCCTATTTATATAGATGTATTTATTCAGTAAACATTTATAATCTGTCAGGTACTACTATTTATTATACTAATAATAATAATTATTTATTATATTGTATATAATGTATATAATATATATAATATATAATTATATAATATATAATATATAATATAATATATTATATTATAATAATTTATTATACTAATTATTATACTATTTATAATTTGTCAGGTACTACTCTGGGCACTGAAGATACGTCATTGGACAAAACAGAGAAAAACTGCTTCTCATGAAGTTTACATTCTATTCCAAAGGTTTCACAAAATGTGATCTTTTGACAGGAGGCATTTGAAATAGCATTCATTGCAGGGGAGCAGATGTCAGAATGAGACATCTTCTTGGCAATGAGAACTATCCTGCAGAGGATGGGTTATTCATTTCCTGAATAAGCAGAAAGCCTGGATGACCACCTATCACCAAAGATGCTGAAACTTTTCCAAGCTGAGAAGGAATTTATGGGTTGGAAAAGGGATTAATTACATAAACTTCTAAGATCTTATTCAACCCTGGAGTTCTATTGCAATAAGCAACAAACACTATTATGGGGGCTGAGACAGAAACGTGTCCATAACTTGTGTGCACACATAACGTGTGTGTGTGTGTGTGTGTGTGTGTGTGTGTGCGCGCGCGTGCGCACGCATATATCCTGACTATGAACTATTTACCAGTATAAATTATGTCTCATTCTTCTTTATATCTCATGTGTCTAAGTCCATGAAACAAATGAGTGAGTACAATGTCACAGGCTTAAAACACAGTGGATTGCTCCCTATTAAATCTTGCTCAATTTGACATTTAAATTCCATTTCCAACTTGCTATTTTCAAAATAACCCTCTAAAGCCTTTTTTATTTCCAGATTGAAATGATATTAATCTATAGTCTTTAAACAAAAATTCTTTGACTACACACAGGTTCCAGCTTTGTGCTAGGTAATGGGGGATTCAAAAAATAACAAGGTACTCTCCCTTTAGTCTAAAAGAGGGAGAAAGATACAGAAGTAAATGTGATAAAGTATTATAGATGCTGCATTAAAAGTAAATGGGGGCTCAGAGAAGGGAGGAGACAGTTTTGTCTGGGGAGAAATTAAGACTTTAATGGAAAAGGAATTGAGTCTTGGGGATGGAGTAATAAGAAAAGTATATCACAGGGGGGGAATAATATAAAGAGAGAAATGATGCCATAAACCACTATGTTAGACCTGCTCTAGTATGGTAGCCACCTGAATTCTGGCAAGTGTGACTAAGAAAGTGAACATTTAATTTTGTTTTAACTTTTTTATTAATATAAATTCATAACTGACATTCAGTACAGTTATGGGGAAAACTTTTAAAGTATATTTGGAACAAAGCTGGATATGAGAATCTACTTTTTCAGTTGAAAATTGTTGAAATCTAAATACAAATCAATCACTTCTGACAAAACTTAGTGTCTGAATTGAGATGTGCTATAACTGTAAAACATATACCAGATTCTGAAGACTGAGTATGAAAAAAGGAATGCAGAATAGCTCCGTATGTATTTTTATATTGGTTATATGTCAAAATAGTGTCGGAGATATATTCAGTTAAATAAAATGTATTATTAAAATTAAATCCCCCTATTTCTTCCTTACCTTTTTCAGTGTGGTTACTAGAAAATTTACAATTCTGTGTGTGACTTGCATTGTATTTCTATTGGACAGTGCCATGTTGGGCAACTTGTAGTTCAATGTGGCTGGAGCAGAAGGTATGTTAGGGGGTATGACAAGAAAAGTAAGAAGTGGTCAACGTCAATGCCTATCTATTTTACTATAATGGAGAAAGCAGAATAAGAAAGAAGAACCCAGTGGGCAGAGAAGTAGAGGTGAGGGGCAGAGGACAGAATATACTAATTGTCTATGGGACCTTGGCTCTGGAGGCTCATTACACTCTTGCTTCTCACATGGCTTAGTTGTTCAACCTCCCTAGTAATTAAGAGAATCCAAACAATTTCACATGTAGAGACGGAAGAAAAGGCTTTAGAGAAACTAAACTTGACATGATTTTAGTGTCAAGTGGAAGAGCAAGCTTAACTTCATCTCAGACAAATCATCCCACCTCAGGAAATCCCAAACAAAGGATGAAAAAAGGATAAGACATAATACACTAGAAAACTATGCTTAACATAGAGATTTTACCTTTAAAGATTCCTGATAAGATTCTCAGTTTCTACAAAGCTAAAACTTCATTTAGAATCTAAACTCTGAAATTTATGAGATGTTTTTCTATTCAAGTCAACTAATACTATTAAAAATATCACTACTGTGGCACCTGGATGGCTCAGTTGATTGAGCATCTAACTGTTGGTTTTGGCTCAGGTCCTGATCTCACAGTTTGTGACTTTGAGCCCCACATTGGGCTCTGCACTGACAGCGTGGAGCCTGCTTGGGATCCTCTCTCTTCCTCTCTCTCGAACTCGTTTTCTCTCTCTCCCTCTCAAAAATAAATAAATAGACTTAAAAATCACTATTAAAAATGGCAAGAACACATACCCTCTAGAAATGGCTCTAAGTTTCAATAAGACATTTAAATAATACTTATTTTTTTATCTGAGAGAGAGAGTGCATGAGCGAGAAAGAGGGGAAGAGGGTGAGAGAAAGAGAGAAAGAGAATCTTAAGCAGGCTCCATGCTCAGAGTGGAGCCTGACACGGGGCTCAAGGGATCATGACCTGAGCCTAAATCAGGAGTCAGACACTCAACCAACTGAGCCACCCAGGTGCCCCAACATTTAAATAATATTTAAATGCTAAACAAAGTGTCTAGCATGGTGCCTAACATAGAGAAAAAATTCATTAAATAATAAGTTTTTCTTTCTTTTCTTAATAATAATCTATAGTGTGGCTGAACTGTTACAGAAATATCTTCAAGTATTTAAAAAGCAAAACTTCCAATTCCTTCCACAACCTAAAAAATTGATGAAAAAATGGCAAAAAAGACATTATGGCTAAAAGAAATGGATAATGAATGACATAGTTAGTAATGAGGAGTTCCTTAAAGTCAGTCTTTGCTAAAGATCTTAATCCCTCATGCCTCCAGAATAGGGTAAAAAGATACTTACCACTAGGCTGCATAGTCAATGGACTTAAAACTGGTCAAGGAGTTAAGAAGTTTGGGATTTATCCCTGGATCCACCAATACCTTACTCTGACCTCTGACAAGTCAGTTTCTCTGTATGTTAATTTCTCCATCTGCAGAATGGGGGTGGGAGGAAGGAGGACACTTATTACCCCTTAAACCATGAGACGTAAGTATTACCAAATTAACTACATTACTTAAAAAGTAGGACATTTAGATATACCTTTTTTTGCTTATTAAAATAACTCAGCATTGGATAGTACCTTATAGCAAGTACCACAGGTTTAATTTAACTAAGCCTCAATATTCACAGAAGTAAAGAATACAGATATTTGCTATATTTGGTCCCAAGCAAATACTACATATAAATATAATTTCCAACTAACCAGGTTAAGCCCAAAACTAAAAGATACTAAAACTCCATTAACATGGTACTATGGACTGAATGTGTTCCCTCCAAATTCATATGTTAAAGTCCTAATCCCCAATGTGGCTGTATTTGGAGACAGGACTCTCAAGGAGGTAACTAAGGTTAAATGAGACCATAGGGTAGGGCCCTAATTTGAAAGGATTGGTGTCCTTATAAGACAAGGACAAGACACCAGATACAGCTCTCTCCCTCTCCCTCAACCTCACCCTCTCTGTCTCCACAAACACATACACAGAAAAAGTCTAGGTGAGGACACGGCCAAAAAAAGCGCCTGTCTGTAAGCTGAGGAGAGGCCTGACCAGAAACAAACCCTGCTAGCATCCTGATCTTGGACTTCCAGACTCAGACTGCAAGAAAATAAATTTCTACTGTTTAACTCACCCAGCCAGGGGTATTTTGTTATAAAATCTGAGCAGACTAATATACATGGTCATAGGACAAATGAAGCTGTAACGATTCTTTTAGGGTACCTACCTCATGCAACCCTACTCAGTTTCCAAGTTGCTCTAAAGAATCTTCACTCTCTCTTTTGCTACAGTCTGATTGGTAGTAAAACAAAGCAAAACAAAATGAAACCGAAAATATCAAATTGGAAGTCAAAATTTTATCCTGGTTTTTTTGTTTGTTTGTCTTGTTGTTGTTGTTGTTGTTGTTTTAAAGTAGGCTCCATGCCCAGCATGGAGCCCAGTGCGGGTCCTGAACTCACAACCCTGAGATCAAGACCTGAGCCAATATCAAGAGTCAGATGCTCAACTGACTGAGCCACCCTATCCTATTTTGAATGGGTCCCTATCCTATTTTGAATGTCAACTCTATTTTCCCTTAGAGACTATTTTCCCTTAAAGACTTTAGGCAATAACTTAACTGTACTGAGCCTCAGTTTTCTTATCAGTAAAATAGGGATGACAATCCCAATGCTACTTGCTTTACAAGGTTGTTGTGAAGAACTAATGAAAAAATGGTTTCAAAAGCACGTAATCAGATAACAAGGATTATTAAGGAAAAATGTGCTGTTTGCTACCTTTCTCAGAGGGAAAACTGAGATCCTGATTAATACAATGTGCTTATTACAAAGGACACAGGACATTAGAGCCTCCCATTACTAGTTAGCCCCCTAAGGGTTCGAATACTCCATTTTTGAGTAACGACTCTAGTGAATATTCGCTAGAATCGCTTCTACTTTGCCTCTTCTCCCTTTGGCTCCTCTTACTATCGAATGCAACCTTTAAACATTACTGTAATGCAATCTTCTTGGGGGAAGTGAAAGTGCTTATATTTATTCCAAAAGACTAATGACACTAAGAGGCTGGGATAAGAAGAATAAACTGAATCCTCAGAAATGCATGTCTGGAGTCCTGAAACATTAAGAGAGTAGTTTGTACAATATCCTAGAAAACATATCCTCTTTGAGTTCCGAGAAACTGCACAAGAGCATCGACCAGTGACATGAAGCGGTGCTGTCCTATAGGACTTTCTGTGATGCCAGGTATGTTCTGTGCCATCTAACGGGTAGCCGTTAGCCACATGTGGCTCTTCACACTTGAAGTGTGGCCAGCGTGACTGAAGAGTTGCATTTTTGTTTGTAGTTTTTATTAAATTTAAATAGACACATGTGGCCAGCAGTGACTATACTGGATAATGCAATATCCAGAGGCTGTAAAGATTCTGGTGTTTCTAGAAATTCTTGAGAGAAAAATAATATGTGGTAGAAAAATCTACAAGGCTGTGGAAACTTCCTTTCACAAAGTAATCATAATAGGCCATCCCCGGAAGCAAGGAAAAGCAGAAGAAATTCTTCATATGTTATATTAAGAAAAAAAATTTAGTTATAAATTATCACTTATATACTAACAACAGCAATAATAATTATTAACATTATATAGCTATTTTTAAGTGTTTACTATATTCCAGATGTTGTGCTAATCATTTCAATAAAACCATCTTCTTAAATCTTCCTCCTCCCCAGTATGACACCCCTTTTTCACTAATGAGGAAATAATACCGAGAGAGGTTGAGTAACTTTCTAAAAGGTTATAATCAGTAGAAAAGCCAGGATCTGAACTCAAACTATGCTCTTAATTACACTGACCCTCTGAAAAAAAAAAAAAAAAAAAAAAAGAAAAATATTCATAAGAAACCTTATAATGCTTCTAACATAAAATAACCCGACTTAGATATTCTACCCACTTTACTACAGTAAAAATTGAAGCACTGATGCTTATTAGCTTGATCTGAACACTGAATTAATATTAAACATAGTCTGGGATTCAATGAGGCAAAACTAGATTAAATGGAGGATGTCCATAGGTACCATGTTTTAAATATTCATAGAGCTTGGAAAACACAAAAGAAGTAATGCAAGTACATGTACATAACAATGAGAGAGACAGAGAGAGAGAGACAGAGAGAGTGGGGAGGAAGGGAAGAGGAGAGCAGGAAAGGAGGGATGCTTCTCTCAGAAATAGAAACTGGAAAATAGACAAAAGAAGCATCAGATGTACTTCTGAAAACCCATTAAGACAAGACAGAACTCTTTCAATGTTAGATGGCAGTTGTGATTTTAATAAACTGCAATCCTATGCTGATATGCACAGAGATCAAAAAGGAAAAGCTGGGAGCGGGACACCTGCCCCACTGTGGTCATGGAGGACAACCCACAGGAGGCAGGAGACAGACAAGGGACTAGGCTGGGAGGTACCAGTGATTAGCCACTCTCTCTTATTAGCAACTATTCCTAGGGCCTTTTAGCTGATGAGCTGATTCTCTGCCTCCAGCTCTCCTTCATTTACTTTTACTCTGTTCCGAGATAAGTGTGAAGAGATGGTAATATCCCTCTGGGATGATCTGCCAGAAGAGGGGGAAGGGGAAGCAAACTAGGCAATCCCTTTTTCAAAGACAGCAATAAATCCTGTCTTGTGCATGCAGCAGATGTGAACAAAGAAGATGTAACAGATCTCTCCTTGGCAATCATCCCTGCCCCCACTCCCTCTGTAGCAATTATATGTTTCTGCACGTGCACACAGAGAGAAGAACCCCAGAGAACATCAGTATTTCCTTTAACAAGCAAAGCAGTTGGCAATGAATGGCTAATGAAAATGCAGAGAAGCCGTAACTCCCTCTGTCTTGCAGGCACTCCCAGTAGACTACAACTGTGTACAATGTGTACCCTTTCCAGAGGTGTGATCCAGAGCATAAGAGAGGTTAATTCTTTCTACAAAGCTTCTGGCTCATGTTTCTTGATCAGGGAAGAAGTTTAGTGGTACCAGTGGTGCTACATCATACTTCCTGGCAGACATAAATGGATCTGAGGTCATGAAATAAGTAACGCACCACCACCACCATGGTCATTCCCATCATCTCCGGAAAGAAGGTGGTAACAATCCTGGATGATCTACTCTGCCAGTCAGAACACTTTGGAGGTAGAGTTTTATGTTCACATCTAGATCCTATACTCTGAATGCGACACAGGCACACAACTTTATTCAAAGGAAAGCAACAAGGATACTAAAAGTTTAAGAAACTGTTGAGGTTTAACCAGGAGAAGAGAAGACTCAAAGGAAACAGGAGAGCTGTTTGCAAATACCTGCCATGTCCTCATGTAGAGGAGAGATGAAATTTGCTCTACCTGTTCAACATTACCCCAAGGGACAGAACTAGGACTGGTGGGTGGAAGCTACAGGGAGACAGGCTTCAGCTCATTACCAGGAAGACCTTTCTGGTAGTCAGAGGTATCCAACCATCGGGTGAATTCTGGGGAAGGTAAGGTATGAATCTGCCATCATTGAGGGAATGGAAGCAAAGGTAAGATAACCTCTTAGTGGAGATATTACATCATGAAAAGAAGGAAGGAGATTAGACTAGGTAACCTTAAAAGGCCTTTCCAAATCTAAGGTCCTACAATTTAAGGGGTTATGGACCTCCTGCTTTCATCATCTCAACACTGTACAACTTTAAGTTCGTAGCATAGATGGTATATGTGTCCGCATATCTGTATCTGTATCTATAGCTATGGCTGCATCTCCACAATACCAACTTTCTCTCTGAAGCCTTACAGAAGTGTGATATGGGGGCCCAAGAAATATCACCATCATCTTCCTTCCTTTCTGCTTCTTTATCTACCACATACTGGCACCACGGCAGGCAGTTTACATAACTTATCTCCAATCTTTGAGAGTCAAGTTCAGCTAGGCTATCATGAGACTGAGTCAGTAACACATCATCTCTGGTTTTTGCTTTCCTCATTTGAAAAATAAAGAGTCTGAACTTGACTCATGATCTGTAAGGTCGCTTTTAAGTTTTATGCCATTGTAAGTCTACGGGCAGTAGCAGCAGCAAGGTAACAGCCCAATTAGTTCCTCCACATCCACCACAGCTTAAAACCAGGCAGAAAACCTGAAATATCTCTTTTCTTTGAAATAATGAACACCGTGTGCCGCTTTTCCTTTACATAGTAAATACAGTCTTGAAAATTTAGTGTAAATGGAATTTTCTGTAAAAAATGAAGTCTACTTTAAGCACACCAAGATGGCTAGTTAAAAGAAATCTTTATTAAAATAAGCTCAGTGTTTGACTGCAAAGTAACTTGTTCTATAAATTTGGGACTTTATACATTGGATTTTCTCATATACTACTTTGTATTCCATCCACGTCATCCAGGCCAGTCACATTGGAGTCTTTTCCTTTGTGCTTGGTAATCAGTCAGATGGTATACTATAGAATTACAGGTTTGGAAGGAATAGTAGAACCCATTTAGTTCAATGCCTCCTCCTGTCCTGCCTCCAATTCCACCAACCCTATCCAGTGCCTGAATCTTCTTCTTAACATCCCTACCAAAACTCTGCTTATGCCTCCATTGATGAAGATGCCATATCTTCCCAGGAAGTTCCTTCCATTCTTGGCTGTGGATCTTGGCCTTAGGAAAGGGATTCTCGGTATTTTTTCTATCTCAATAACCACGAGGGAATCCCAGCATACTTTCATTAGTAATGGGAGTTTTATCTACAGCTGAACTTTTAAAAGAGGTCTCTCAAGAGAGCAAGAGAGTAATGGGAGGAAAACTTACCCTTTTCATTCGGTATACTTCTGTTGCCAAATTTTTCACAGTGTATATATATAACTTTAATACATACATACATTAAAAAGAAGTGGTCCACGGGGGGTAAATGTTTATCACAGCAGTGGTAGGGAGTTAGGAACAAATCCCTTAGGGGAACAAGACAGAAAGAGAGAGAATGGCATGTGTTTGATGTGACACCTCCATGGACTCTAAAAATGTACTGGGTGTGTGTGGGGGGGGGGGGGGCGGTAATTTTTGAAATGTCACCTACCTCCTTGAAAATCACTGCTAATCTCTACTTCCATTGAGTATGCCTGCCCTTTAGGCACTTGGGGGCAGCTTTCAAGCATGCAGGGAAAGTTAACTGCTTTATGGTCTCATCAAGATGAAATTCAATGACTAGCTATATAACATGTCTCACTGTATAATGTATCTATCTGCTCCTGTTCTCTCCCATTCGACCTAATCCACAGCATATTGTTCTGATTGGACACTCTGCCTTCTGACATCACTCCTCTATGGTTTGTTTATTTTCTCTTTACCATGAAGGGTTAGCATACTTCCTAATTATTCAGATTAATTACCTTATTGCAAGCTCAAGGGTATTTTTTACCAAATATCCCTAGATGTCTCTCTTCTGTTTTGAAGATTCTGCAGCAATCTTGCCTGGATTCAGATTCGGTTCTATCACTTACTAGCTGTATAACATTGGCCAAGTAACTTAACCCCCTGTACTTTTGTTTCCTCATCTGCAAAATAAAGACAATTACAGCAATAAGCTGATATAGGTGCTGGAAGAATTAAACAGGACACACATAAAGGCATTTAGACCAGTACCTGGTCATCGAAGACACTCATCAATGTTAATTTGCATTGTTGCCTCCTTCTTCGGTGTCATCAGCAAACTCGCGCCCTGCCACTAATTATGAAACCCTCTTACTACAGACGCAGAACATTTACTTGGCGATTTCTTTCTACTGGTCTTCTAGGTTCCCTCTTAATCAATCCAAAGCATTCTTGACATTTCATCTCTTCAACATAGCTCTCCCTGATGAACTGGATTAAAGAAGAATTTCTCACTTAGCATACCTACTACTATAGCCTGTTGGTTTTTTTTTTTTTTTTTAATATTTATTTCTTTATTTTGAGAGAGATTAGGAGAGAGCATGCATACACGCATGCATGCACGAGCAGGGGAGAAGCAAAGAGAGAGGGAGAGAAAGAATTCCAAGCAGGCTCCATGCTCTCAGCACACAGCCCTGATGTGGTGGTGGTGGGGGGGGGGGGGGGCTCAACCTCAGAAACTGTGAGATCATGCCCTGAGCTGAAATCAAGAGTCGGTTGCTTAAATGACTGAGCCACCCAGGTGCCCCAACTACAGCCTGTCTTCATTAAATTATGATACACACTCATGCTTCACCAATTTGTGTTCCTTTTCTTTTCAAACCTCTATTCAAAACCCATCTCTTAGAGCAGGGTTTGGAAAATTTCTTCTGTAAAGGGCCAGAGAGTAAATAATTTCAGTTTTATGGGACATATAGTTTCTGTTGCAGCTTCTCAACTCTGCCACTGTAGCATGAAAGCAGCCATAGGCAACACATTAACAATGAACAATGGAAAGGCTTATGTTCCAAAAAGCCTTTATTTACAAAAATAGGCAGCAGACAGGATTGGACCTATGAGCCACAGTTTGTCAATCTCTGATATAGAGGAATCCTTCCCTAAATAATTCTGCCTATGATCATCTCTCTGTTCTACTTCAAGCATGTACTATACTTATTTATAAGCTTGTAAGTATTTGTATGTGGTCAGTCTCCCACTTAGACTAATGCACAGATCCTTTAAGAAGAGCTATTCTTTAAAGAAAATGTATCTATGCCTAGGAGTGATGTGGGGTGTTAAGGACACAAAGACAAAGAAGTCCTAGCCTATGCTCACAAAGAACTCACAGATTAGTAGGATAGATAGCGATTCAATTACATAATCATAACACAACATGACTTTCTCTCTAATACAGATTTGATATACAAAATGCTCTGGGAAAACAGAAAGGAATGATTAACTTTGCTTGGGGAATTGAGGAAAGCTTCACAGAGATGAAGTTGAGCTAGGATTGGCAGAAGGAAGATGAATAGGCATTTTAGGCAAAGGGAATATAGTACAAAGGTACTAAGGCATGGAAATGGACAGTATGTTTGGACAAGAGCCAGCAGCTTGTTACAGATGGAAAAGGGTAGGGTAGGCTACGGGGATGAAGTGGGATAAGAACAGAAAAGCAGGCAAACAGCAAGCAAAGAGCCTCATCTGCCATTCTAAGGCAATGGTATCATCTCAAAGATTATGTTAGACATTCAATATCAAGATCTGACTTATTAATGGTATTTTATATCCAAAAAAGAGTTCTAACTTTTTTCACAGACTTTTACATACATTATTTCCAATGTTCATACACTTTCCATACTTACATGCCTTCTAAATTCTGACACTGATCATGAACTTGTAATGTAGTGAGAAGAATGAGATTTAAAGGCAAAAGATCTAGGACTGACTCTTCCAGCACATAGTAACAAGATTTTGAATAAGTCCCTTTGTTCAAATGCCTCACTGTTTCCATAAAACAGGAATAGTGACAGTACCTACTTCACAAGATTACTGTAAAGACTGTGTTAAGACAATTCTGTGAAGAGTACTTTGCAAACTATAAAGAGTTGTATAAATGACACACAAGGCTTATTGAAATCGTAGGATAAGTTGGCAAGAAACGGTAGGATTCTTTTATTCCCTCTAATTGCTTTTTGTGACACATACATTCATATACAGCCTAACAGAGTGAAATATTTCCGTTATGTATAAATACAGGTTCTGACCTTTCCGAAGATCTGATTTTTGCATGGTACCATCAGCTATATCAAATAGGAAACCGTTCCTCCTTAGTGAGATGGAGAAATCTAGAAGCAAAAGATAGAAAAAATTAGAAATGTAAACTACTGTAGAAGACATGCAGTGAAATTAGATTTTTATCAGAGGAAACCAACAGGCTGGACAACCAGACAGGGCTTCCCAAGGACAGCAATTTGGATAGGTTTTCAATTATCAAGACCCTTCCCTAAGTTTTGTGGGTTCAGAACACAGACTCTGTTAAAACCAGAACAGATTCTTGAGGGCAGTTCTATAGGTCATTAAACAATGATGAGTAGGTAAATTAGAATGCTAACTTACTAATTTACTGTGAGAAATATAACGGTCACGAGGAGTAAAATATTGTAGGCTGGAAACTATAAAACATTGCTGACAGAAATTAAAAAATAAATAAATAAATGGAATTCTTTCATGAACTGAAAGACTAACATTGTTGAGATGACAATACTACCAAAAGTGATTTACAGACTAAATGCAATCCCTCTCAAAATCACATGGAATTTCAAAGGACCCCAAATAGCTGAAACGGTTTTGAAAATGAAGAATAAAGTTGGAAGATTCACATTTCTTTATTTCAAAACTTACTACAAAGCTAGAGTAATCAGTGTGGTATTGGCGTAAGGACAGACATATAGATCAATGGAATAGAATAAAGGGCCGAGAAACAAACTCTGATATATATGGTCAAATGATTTTTTGAGAAAAGTGCCAAAACCATTTAATGGGGAAAGGATATTCTTTTCAACAAATGATGCTGGGAAAACTGGATACCTTATAGTGTATAAAAAAAATAAACTCAAAATGCATCAAAGACCTAAACACAAGAGCTAAGATTAAAAAACTCTTAGAACAGAAGGGAAAATCATCATGACACTGGGTTTGACAATGATTCTTGGATATAATACATAAACCACAGGCAATGAAAAAAAAAACAGACAAATTAGATTTCATCAAAATGAAAACCATTTGCGCATCAGAAGATACTGTCGTGAGAGTGAGAGACAACCTACAGAATGGGAGAAAATACTGGCAAATTATATATCCAATAAGGGATTAACATCTAGAGTACATAAAGAACTCCTATAATTCCACAACAAAAAGCCCTCAAACAACCCGATTAAAAAACAGGCAAGGGACTTGAATAGACATTTCTCCATTTAGCTCTACAGACCGCCAATAAGCACTCAAAAAGATACTCAGCATCATTAATCAATAATAATGCGAATCAACAACACAATGAGATACCACTTCACACCCATTCAGGTGGTTATCATAAAGGAAGAAAAGAAAAGAAAAATAACAAGTGTTGCCAAGATATGGGGAAATTAGAACCCTTGTGAACTGCTCCTAGGAATGAAAAGTGATGTAGATGCTGTGAAAAATCTCAAAAGGATAAACATAAAATTACCACATGATCCAGCAACCCCACTCCTGGGTATTGTCCAAAAGAACCGAAAGCAGGGACTAAATGCACACTAACGTTCAGAGAAATATCATTCACGATAGCCAAAGGATAAGAACAATCCAAGTATCCATCAGTAAATAAATGGATAAATAAATGTATACATTTAAATACACAATATACAAATAAACACACAATGGAGCATTACTCAGCCATAAAAAGGAATAAAATCTGACACTTGCTACAACATAGACACATCCTGAAAACATTATTCTAAGTGAAATAAGCCAAACCGCAAAAGCACAAATATTGTATGATTGCACTAATACTTGTTAACTAGGCAAATTCACAGAGATGCAACATAGAACAGAAGAACGAGGGGCAGGGCAGAGGAGGGAATGGAGAGTTACAATTTAATGGGTACAGAGTTTCTGCCTGGGATGATCAAAAAGTTCTGGAGACAGATAGTAGTGAAGGCTACACAACATTGTAAATATACTTAATGCCTTAAAATGGTTACAACGGTAAATTTTACGATACATATATTTTACCACAAAGACGGGGGGGCGGGGGGGTGGGGGGAGAGGGGAGAAAAGGAAGAAAGAAGAAAAAAGAAACAAGTAACAGGTGGATCTGCATCAAGGTTTGACAGTCCCATTCAACCATCTCACAAGAGGAACACAAAAAGCTTCACAGAGACTTAAAAGAAATTAAGAAATTAAGTCATAGCATTCCTTTTCCTGGGTAACCTTAGATGCAACCAGCCATCAACTTTCTTTATGACCTCCCATTTTGCAGGTTTCCAAGCTATCTTCTGATAAACACATCCTCTCTTTGGATAACCTTACTATCTATATACAGCATGTGGTACAGATGAGCTTTGGGTTTGAATAACAACTTTGTCACCAGCTTCGCAAATTGGGACAAGTTGCTACATGTCTCTGAGCCACAATTTCTGCACCTCTAATGTGGAAATTATAGTGTCTATGCCAAGGGGTTTGTGAGGGTTGAATGGCATTATCTATTTTAATGAATGGATATAAGTAAGTATCTGATAACGAGGGGACCCTTCTCCACCTCCCTCACTTTTTGTCCATCAGGTTCCTGCCTCTAGCTCCATCGGCATCCGTACAAACATCGCCACAGCTCTCTGGATTAGAGGGTCTTGCTAGTATCTCTGTCAGAAGCCTTTTCTCCAAAACCAATGACATCCAAAAGACCAAAAGCAAATGGAGACAAATTCATTTTCTGTCCATCTCACAAAACTCTCCTACAGGAATCTACTACCCTCCCTAAGGGCAGAGATATTTTATATCCCACACATTGGCTATATTAGAAAAAGTAACTTGGCGTTTTTTAAATTGAATTTTCAACAATTCTAAGTTTTCTGTAACAGGATCTTGCATAAATTTCCAAATATATAAGTCCTATTTCTATACTTATAGTACAAAACAGTAAGGTACAAACAGTAAGTATGGTTCTCTTTCAGTGATAAGTACCCAAGCAAAATATACAAGGTGTACAGGGTGCGATAATGACTATTTCAAAGCCTGCTATACTATAATTGGCTTGTATTAAAAGTGCCAGAAGTAAAAGAATAATTGTACAATGTTCCGCTATGAAAAAAACCCAATAATGAAGTTGATCTGATGTCAGGCAAAATTATATTATACAAATCAGAAAAAAAGCCTGTTTAATTTCCACTTAAAAAGCAAAACATCAAGTAATGATCAGAGAATAACATCATATCAAAATTCATATTCCTGAGGTGCCTTGGGTGGCTCAGTCAGTTAAGCATCCAACTCTTAATTACCGCTCAGGTCATGATCTCACAGTTCATGAGATCGAGCCCCGCTTTGGGGGAGCCTGCTTGGGATTCCCTCTCTTCCTTTCTCTCTGTCGCTCCCCTGCTTGCTCTCTCTTTCCCTCAAAATAAATAAATAAACATTAAAAAAAATTCATATTCCTGATTTCCTCCTAAATCACCACAGTCAGATGTTCAATTTCATCTTATCTGACTGACCTAAACTCCTTCAGCTGCACCCATTGGGATTACCATCGTATTTATTTATTAATCACGTCTAGGGATAAGACTGGAATCAGGAGACAGAGAACCAAGGCAGAACAAAGAAACTGAAAGGTTACAAGGAAAAGAGGCTAGGATCATTTTGTTAAATAGACATTCACATTGTTAACTTAGGGAACTATAATAGGAGAAGGGAATCAACTATGTGCTGGGCTCTGTGCTAAGCACTTCAAAAATGACTTTTTATTGAAGTATAATATGGATACTGAAAAGTACATAAATCCTAAGTATGAAGCTCAGTGAGCTTCTACAGTGTGTCTCCCAATCAAGAAAGAGCTTGTTACTGGCACCCGAAGAGGCAGTCCTTCGTGTCCTCTCCCAAGTCACCACTGCACCCAAGAGGAAACTGTCTTGACTTCTGTCATTGTAGATTAGTTTGGCCTGCTTTGAACTTCGTACGGATACTACTATATCCCATGCCCCCTTTCATGTCCGCTTCCTTCCACTCAACACTTTGTTTTGAGAAGTTCATCCATGCTGCCCCAGCAGGCACTTTTACCTTCGTTACTTGATTTAAATAACCCAACAATTCTGGTATTTCCCATTTAGCTCAAAAACAAAACAAAACAAAAAAACAACACGAAAACAAAAACCAAACAAACAAACAAAACTGAGGCTCTGAAGTTAACCGAGATTAAGTAAGACATCCAAGGTCACACAGCTACTAAATGGAAAGGCTAAAATTAAAGACTGTCTAATATGAAAGTCCATGTTCTTTTTGGTTCCATTATGCTTGCTTGTTGTATTTAAAACCAACAGAAAGTCACTCCCTTCCCTGGTTTACTTATCATAGGCCGTATACACGTATTGAGGCTTGGCAAACAGTCAAGTACTACGCAAGCGTGAGGAAGTACTGGTAGCACAAGGAAGGAGCTACCTAAGTGCAGTGACTTTTAAAGTTTTTATGGTTGTGATCCACAGGCTTAACTCTAGGCATTTTTATACAATATGCATTCCTAAAACCTTGCACTTTGTAAAAATTATGCACTAAAAATGGCCTTGTGGGTAAAACAATGTTATGAATATACTAAAAAGCCCATGGAACTCTGTATTCTCCACACACACACACACACACACACACACACACACACGCAGATCTGAGTCATTAAGAAAAGGTTAAATTCAGCTCAATAAACTAAAAAGAAAGGGTACAATTCATTTTAGAATAATTTCCAACTAAAATGATTTTTAAAAATAAAGACTTAATGTGTAATTGAACAAACCTGTAGCTATGCAGAACATTAAGCTTCTAAGAATGACTTATTTCCCCAAGGTTTCCTGGAGTGAAGATTTGAATGCACATCACCATCTGCAGACAGGAAACACTTAATAAAAGCTTTACATGGTGGGAAAATTAAAATCTGAGGTCAGATTCGTATGGCTTTGGGGACCGGTAAGAGACTATTAACCCATTTACCACTTTTTAACTGTTCACACGACCCAAGCTGATCTTTGAAAACTGTCTGTTACCAGATACCAGAGATCTCAAGATCAACTTAGAATTAAGTTAATAAAATTAGAGTCTAATAATTTAGAGTCCTGTATAGAAAACTACCTTCCTCAGACATAGAGCCCTGAGAGTCGATTAAATCTTCACCTGCTTAGGTCACATAATTTGGGCTCACTGACACAGTGGTATCTATAAACCATTCTATAACCACCCCCAAAGTCTCAGGTTCTTAGCCTAAAAGAAATGAGTTATGACTCCCCGGCATTGTTCAGGGTCTTGTATGAATCTTACAGAATTACAAGCCTGGGGCAATTATGGCTTCTCTGTAAGAAGAAAGCTGCAACTTAGACTCAAACTTGGCCTGGTTCATTCCATGTCACCAAGGAGTCACTTCCACTGGGCTTCAAATTCTTCACCAGAAAACCAGGGGGTTACAACTCTACACTGCATTCCCAGGCAGGTCCCATATTTACCATAAACAAGCTACATGCTTGTTTCCCCATCAACCACCTCAACAAGCGTCTGATTTTATGGCTTCACAGAAAATCCTAATGTTACTGAAATATGGGAAATTTATCAAGTGATATCAGTTGTCTTCCTGTGAGCTCCTCAGGCAACTGTCCCAACACCCATTTCTGGCTGGGAATCTTTGAGACTACCTCTTTCTTCCCTGCATCAGTAAGGCCAGAGACTACAAAGGGGCTTCCAATGGAATGTGTCTTATACGAGTCAAACAGTACAGCAATCTCAGGAAAGGGCTCTCTTCCCCTAGAAAGCAAACTTGACTGAAAGGGCATGCAATAATCTTTGAGATGTAGTATTAAGCTAAGGTGTATGATAAACTAAAAAAAAAAAAAATATTTGGGGATGGGGCACCTGGGTGGCTCAGTCTGTTAAGCGTTAGACTCTTGATTTCAGCTCAAGTCAAGATCTCATGGTTCGTGGGATGGAGCCCTGTGTTGTGCTCTGTGCTGACAGCAAGGAGACAGCAAGGAGCCTGCTTGGGACTCTCTCTCTCCCCCTCTCTCTGCTCCTCCCCTGCTTGTGCTCACATGTGCACATACTGTCTCACTCTCTCAAAATAAATAAGTAAACATTAAAAAAACATTTGGGGATGATAAAGAATATATATACAAACATTCCACACAGCAAAGGCAGAAGAGTGGTGCCATTTGCTAACAGTCATTCTGTGTTTACTAGGAACTTTCTTCACTCTAACAAGTCAGAAAACCTTTCCATAGAACCACAGAGCCAGCAGGAACCAAGAGGCATGAGAAGAAAAATATGCATGTCCAGTTTCACTTCAGAGATAAAAGTTAGTGATAGCTTAGCTTTTTGAGTGGTTTTTTTTTTAATCTTAGAAATTTAGCTTTTAGGACACAAGATGCCTTCCTCAGCTTTTGACCCAGCAATTCATTCCTTAATTAAAATCTAATTTTTCTTTATTTTGAGTCCCTGGGGTTCACTGGGCCAGGACTAGTGGCAGATTTTATTTCAGAGAACAGTCTTATATGGTGGTACTAGTTCAG
Organism: Panthera uncia; assembly: GCF_023721935.1. Taxonomy (NCBI): domain Eukaryota; kingdom Metazoa; phylum Chordata; class Mammalia; order Carnivora; family Felidae; genus Panthera; species Panthera uncia. The sequence goes on along the minus strand of NW_026057585.1, from coordinate 73,217,473 downwards.
AGAGCCCCAGAGATTTATTTCACCAAGATCACTGATGGGTGTAAAACCTGGGCAATACTCTAACACAGAGCGGTGACTTGTAACTTTTTTTTCCCACCCTGACATACCTGAAGAGTACAAAACCCTCTTATCAGTGACAGCAGGCTCAGTAAAGGCACTGATTTTGGGCAAGAGAGTAGAAGGCAGCTCTTATTTGATGGGAAGAGAGGCTTCACTGAAAGTGTTTGGAATCTCCAAGGGTATTTGTGCAATTGGGAAAAACACCTCCCTCAGTCTAAGGGCTTCTTCCACTGCCCTGCCCCTGACCCAGGGTCTTGAGCAGGGCCATCCAAAAGAAATATAATTCAAGATATTTATGTCATTTTAAGCTTCTAGTAGTCACATTTTAAAAAGTAAAAACAGAAAGAAAAAAGAGATGGAAATAATTTAATAATGTATTTTATTTAACCCAGTATACTGAAATATTATCATTTCAGCCAGTAATTATCATAAATTTTTTTCAGCCAGTAATCATTATAAAAATCAATTAAAATGCTTTATATTCTTCTATTAAGTCTTCAAAATCTAGTGTGTATTTACAATTATAGATTATCTCAATTCAGATGCTAAATTTTCATCAGAATTATTTGATTTGAATTTAAATTTCATAAAATTTAAAGTTGAAATAGAAGATTCACATACCCAAGATATTCAAAACATACTTTAAAATTTCCCAATAACTGTATTGAGAATCAGTTTTTAAATTTACACATAATTAAAGTTAAATAAAATTTACAATTCAGTACTTCAGTGCCACTAACCATGTGGCTATCGTATTAGACCACCCATGTTTAGAAGGCGTACATTATTAACTTAAATATTAAGTACTTAATATGTTCTAAGCACTTTACTTGCAATAAGTTGTTCAATTCTCACAATCCAATAAGGTAGGTATTATTATCTTCATTTTATTGATGAGAAAGTCCAGAGAGATGTCTCACAATCTGCCCAAAATTACAGTTAGTAAATGGTGGAGCTGGGATTCAAAGCAAGGTAACTGAGCCGATTTCTTGTCTCTAAGGCTCGGGGTTTTCCAGGAAAACTAGACTATTTATACGCCCCAGGCATAAGTGCAATCTTCTGTCTCGGGTTAGAGGCTCTCAGCACTGGCTGATTTTCTCCATCATATGGCCCTGTCCTGGTTATTTGCTAATGTAGGTTAGATCATGTCACTCCTCTGCTTAAAACCTCCCAAATGCTCCTCCTAGCACTTAAATCCAAGTCCTTTACCCTGACCCACATCATCATCCTACATGACCTGACCCCTCCCCTTCTAGCCCTCCTCCATTACAGTGCTCATCCTTACCACTGCTCCAGCCACACCATCCTCCTCTGCTCCAGATTCAGGCCAAACTCCTCACTATCTGAGGGCCTTTGCACTACCTGGAAGGCTCTACCCCGTATTCACATGGCTGGCTTCTTACCACTCAGGTCTCCACTTAAATGTCATCTCTTCCCTGACCACTTTATCTAAAGTAGTCACCCAGGGACGTCTGGGTGGCTCAGTCAGTTAAGTGTCCGACTTTGGCTCAGGCCATGATCTCGCGGTTCATGAGTTCAAGCCCCGCATCGGGATCTCTACTGTTAGCATGGAGCCCACTTCAGATCCTCTGTACACACACACATTCTCTCTCTCTGTCTGTCTCTCTCTCTCTGATAGAGAGACAGACAGAGAGAGACAGAGAGAGACAGAGAGAGAGAGATAGTACGGGCATCTGGGTGGCTCAGTCGGTTAATCATCCAACTTCGGCTCAGGTCAGGATCTTGCTGTTCATGGGTTCTAGCCCTGAGTCAGGGTCTGCGTTGAAAGCTTGGAGCCTGCTTCAATTCTCCCTCTCTCTCTGCCTCTCCCTGTTCACACTCTGTCTCTCTCTCTCTGGCTCTCAAAAATAAATAAACATTTAAAAAACAAATAGTCACCCAGACTCCCTCTATCATACCACTCTTAGTTCTCCACAGCAGTGAGCACCATTTAGTATTTCTTTGTCTATTTATTCGTCTGCTCCACTGGGGCTTTATCTGTGTTATCCATTCAGCACTATATCCCAGCACTTGGAATAGCGCCTGGTATAGAGGAGGCACTCAGTTAAGTATCTTTGAATGAAATGAATGAGTGCTAATCATTAAGAAAAAGCAAAAACATAAAATTTTAAAATTACATAACCGGAACACAGTGACTGCTTTCTGAATTTAAAAAAACATTTGGATGGTTTGTAAGTAGAACTTATAGGTGATTTATGAGGGAAACAGTTTAAGGCCAATCTCTCAAAATGAAACAAAACAAGCTGGGTCCTTTAGTATATAGAAGTCAGTCTCAAATCTGACAGGATCATTACCAACAGGTAATGAGAGGGTGAAGGGGGTTGAGACACATAATTATGACTATAACTTAGCTTCTCAAAGACTTTTCTGAATACAGTCCGCACAGCTCATTAAGGAAATCCACCTGACACTTGGCACAGCCCTGGAAAATAGGGAAGGGCTGCAGAATCGTTGCAGAATTTCTGTAACATATAATCTCAACGTGGCTATGTAATGGAGAAAATCAATCAACGCTGAGACGCTGTAGCCAAACAAAGGTAACGGGGAGGGCATACTAAATTTACCGGCAGGGCATACTAAGTAGGCCACTGTCCTGGGGAAAAACCGGCACTCAGAAACAAAACATGGGTGTTGATGGAAGTGCTGACACACCTGGGCTCTGAGGATCGCCGCGGGCACCCCTGCTCCGGGCAAACAAAGCTTCTGGCTGCAGTGTTCGCTAACAAGCACAGAATGTACACTATCGTTTCTGATTTAATTTTAAAGATACTTTCAAAAGAGAAAGAGACAATAAGGATGACTATAAATGCCCACTCTAAATGTGACACTGAAAAAAGACCAACTGAAGGCATTCTCAGGAAAATGCGTTGGGATGATTTAAGGTTGGGAACAATAATGTAGGAGCACAAATAGTGCAAACAGAAGGAGCAAAAACAGATTCAAATAATGAATAACTCAGTAAAAAATTTTTCATGGGTACAAAGAACTGTAAATAAGAAAACTGTAATTTAATTACAAATATTTGAAATATATTTGCACTCCTGGTTTCCAAATTCGTTTTAAAAAACCTGATTCAGGGGCGCCTGGGTGGCTCAGTCGGTTAAGCGTCCGACTTCGGCTCAGGTCACGATCTCGCGGTCCGTAAGTTCGAGCCCCGCGTCGGGCTCTGGGCTGATGGCTCAGAGCCTGGAGCCTGCTTCTGATTCTGTGTCTCCCACTCTCTCTGACCCTCCCCCGTTCATGCTCTGTCTCTCTCTGTCTCAAAAATAAATAAACTTAAAAAAAAAATTAAAAAAAAAAAAACCTGATTCAGAAAACTCCTAAAGAATTATCCGAAAAATTTCAATATAGCTGGATGGGTAGAGGGACAGATAAATAGGAAAGTCACATTTACAAGTAATGGTAAAATTTAGGTGGCGGACATAAGGGTTTTTACCGCAAAGCCTTTTCAACTTTGTTGTATATGCTTAACATTTTTCGTAAGTAAAAATAAACTTGAAAATATCTCAAAGAAGCTGCTGTCTCAAAGCTTAACATGAGGCAATAGTGAAAAGGTAGGTGGTGTCACAGAAAGAATGAACATTGTTTTTTAGTACTTCTACATATAATGACCATTCATCACAACAAACCTGAGGGGTATGTGGCATTATCTTCATTACATACCCTACACTATGCCACGTGCGTGCGCACACGCACGTAACACACGCACGTACACACACACACACACACACACACACACGAGGCTCAAAGAGTACTTTAACAAAGTCAACTTGGATATCAGTGAATATTAAGCTTGGGATCAAAATATTCATATACACTTAAAAATCTACCTAAAATCTTGGGGCGCCTGGGTGGCTCAGTCAGTCGAACGTCTGACTTCAGCTCAGGTCATGATCTCATGGTTGGTGGGTTCGAGCCCCACATCGGGCTCTGTGCTGACAACTCAGAGCCTGGAACCTGCTTCAGATTCTGTGTCTTCTTTCTCTGTCCCTCCCCCACTCACGCTCTGTCTCTCTCTCTCTCTCAAAAGTAAACATTAAAAAAAAATCTACCAAGGGGCGCCTGGGTGGCTCAGTTGGTTAAAAAAAAAATCTACCTAAAATCTTAATCCATCTTTATTATTTATTTTCCACAGATATCCAAGAAAGTGAAGCACTTTAAAAATAATGAGAACATGTGAAATATACTTTTTAAGACAATGTTTTTACAAGACATTATACAAAATATAATGGACTTCCAGTTTCAAAGTCCTTTATAATTTTTTTTTTTTTTTTAAGAGAGAGAGAGTGTGTGCACAGGGGCATAGGGAAGGGGTAGAGGGAAAGGGAGACAGAGAGAATCTTAAGCAGGCTCCACACCCAGTGAGAAGCCCAATGTGGGGCTTGATCTCACAACCCTGAGATCATGACTTGAGCCAAAATCAAGAGTCAAACACTTAATCAAATGAGCCACCCAGGCACCCCCAAAGTTCTTTATAACTTTCAATGCTAACTGACCGACACACTATCTTATTTGTATTACATTATTTGTGTACATCTTTTACAGTTCTTTTAATGCTGTAATTCCCTTGAAATTAGGATCCATATCTGACTCATTTCTACATTTTTTATAATAATACTTTGAATGGTAGTTTAGTGAATGTTTACTTAAGGAAACAATGTGATCTTCACAAAAGATATGCAAGGTGACTAGGACACCTGTTCACATTATTCTTATTAAACACTTGAAGAAACAGAGGCAGAGTAAACTCTGATCCTATGTTTTAGCAAAAAAGCTCCTTTTTTGAACTAGGGTTCCAGTCTTTTCCTACTGCACCAATGACTCAAAAAAGACATTAAACCTGATTCTCCAACTCAGAGTCTGGCAGGATGTCCAAAGGAAAAAGCTTTAGTTATGTTATTTTTTAAGTGCTGAGAAATGCTGAAAGATGGATCCTAATGTAAGTAAAAATGGTTTGTAAACCTCTTGATTTCTTTATTAGGACCATGATAGAAACAAAATGAAAGTGCTTCTTGAAAATTCTAAACTTGGTTATAAGTTACCTAAAACTCAACAAAACCAGAAGTTGATATATAACAGCTAACATTTATACTCAGCTCTTTGGGCCAATTCTATGTGTACATGTTATTTCATATGACTTTCCATAATACACAGTGAGAGATTATTATTACTCCCACTTCACGGATGAGGAAATTTCAGAGTTAGAGAGTTAGCAGGTGACTGAACAGGGATTCGAAACAATCTAGGTCACGCTCTTTGCAGTATACTATGTTGTTGCTTGCTTGCACAAAACTAGTCAATAGCTTTCTAACTGGTCTCTCTCTACCTCCACTCTGTCATGTGCGTGGCAACTGGCGTAATCCCTTTAAAGTAAGAATTCCATCGGGGCACCTAGGTGGCTCAGTCGGTTAAGCGTCCGACTTCGGCTCAGGTCATGATCTCGCAATCCATGAGTTCAAGCCCCACATCAGGATCTGTACTGACAGCTCAGAGCCTGAAGCCTGTTTCAGATTCTGTGTCTCCCTCTCTCTCTCTCTGCCCCTCCCCCACTCACACTCTGTCTCTCTGTCTCTGAGAAATGAATAAACCTTAAAGAAAAGTTTTTTATAAGAATTTCATCATGTTGCTTCTCCGCTTCAAATCCTTCAATGGAGCCATTGGAGAATGGAGCCTGGAGAATGAAAAGCACCAAAGTCCTTGGCGTTGCATACATAGCCTTTCAAATCCTAAATTCTTTAAGATTTGGCCCCTGACTATTTCTCTAGCTTCATCTAACCATCTTCTCCTTCCCCTTACCTTCTTCCCTTAAGTTATTCTAAATGACCTGCAGTCCCTCAACTCATCTGCAAGTCCCTTTTCCCATTATACACACCACTTGTCAACTTAACAACCCATCCTTCAAAATTTAACTCAGCAATCAATGACTCTCCTCTTCCTCAGTCCTCTCAGCTCTTTTCCCTAGATGATCATTTTCCTTTCTCTTCTATGTTGATATCTGGCTCGTATTTGCAGCGTTTAAATGCTGTATTACAGTTATTTGTACAATTATTTGTACATACCTTTCCTGCCTATTTGATGGAGAATCCCTAAGGGATGTCTTAGTCACCTTTACATCCCTAGGGTCTAATACAGTGCCTGACAGTAGCAGGCATCAGATACATACATGTTTGTTGAGCTGAATTCAAATAAACTCACTTAGGAAGGACACAAATGTTAACACAGGATTTGGATTTTGCAAAATATAAATAAAGGGGAAAAAAATAAGCCTTAAACTCTGTAACAGAATTGTGCATAACAATGGCAACTGCCCTGAAGGTCCCTGCTAGCACTCTGTGCCCCAGCTGGGCCTCCAGAAGGTTCATTACTTTCATATTATCACTGTGGCAATTTATTAATGAGCTCAACACAAGCAAGACAAATTGAAATGACAGTCCTGGCAGCTAACATCTCTTATTTATCACTAGAGCTAGTCTCTCACTAGCAGAGCCATGGATAAGCCTTCTTCAATGCAAAACAATATTTACAGAGTATCTTCTAAGAGACCTACAAACACTGTGGTTGGCACTAAGGGGAATCCAAAAAGTGTAGGTCCTCATTAGGATGAGAAAAGAATGTGTTCTCGAAAAATAACTCAAAACTGAAAAACATAGATATCCATTAGAAGTGATGGTAAAGGACTCATGTAATTCATCATTTATGGGTCAATTACCTCTCTAAGGGCTAATTGAAGTACCACTGGGGTTCCTCGTGCTTCACCCTGACGGAGGCAGTGTGCATGAGAAAGAAACCAAGAACCAGTATTAGGCATTCTGGCAGAAGGAAGGTTGTGAAAACTAAAGCCACCGCCCCTTGAAAAGTTTGAAGGCTTTTTGGTACCACAGCATTCCTACCAATGGTTTCAAGTTGCTCTCCTGAGATAAAACAAAGGCAAATCATAAGCTGTTAACATATAAGAGTAAACTTTAAGTGCAACTAGACATAAATATGGTTTCAAAAAGATAAAGAGCCTGGGTGGCTCAGTCAGTTAAGCGTCTGCCTCCTGCTTTCAGCTCAGGTCATGATCTCAACTGTGCGTGAGTTCAGGCCCCGTGTGGGACTCTGCCCTGACGGTGCAGAGCCTGCTTGGGACTCTCTCTCTGCCGCTCCCCAACTCACGCTGTCTCTGTCTCTCTCCCTCTCTCAAAAATAAATAAACGTCAAAAACAATTGAAAAAAGAAAAGATAAACGGAAGTAGCAAGAAACCCCGTGGATACGGGCAGATACTACACACACACCATCTTTCACTGGTGAGTCTAGTCTTTCCACGGAACCCCGACTGGACATCTTCGGGCTACCATAACAAAGTACACCAACTGGATGTAATAAGCAAAAGAAATTTATTCTCTCACAGTTCTAGAGGCTAGATGTCTGAAATCAGGGTGTTGGGTGTTGGCAGAGTCAATGCTCTCTCTGAAGCCTGCAGGTAAAGATACCTCCTTGACTCTTTCAGCTTCTGGTAGCCTCAGAAAACTAATAGATCTGGGTCCTGACAGGAGGGGGGGGTCCTGCTCTAACAAATAGTTAGAAATGAGAAAGTGGCTTTGGAATTGGGTAATGGATAGAGGCTTAATAGAAAAAAAAAAAACAAAAAACCTAGATTGCCTTGGAGATGTTTAGTAGAAATACGAACATTAAAGATACTTCTGGTGAGGTTCTAGAAATGATGAGCATGTGATTGGACACTGGAGGAAAAGCAATTCTTGTTACAAAGTGGCAGAAAACTTGTCTGAATTGCGTTTAGTCATTGGGTAAACTCTTGTAAGTGATAAACCTGGATATTTAGCTGAGAAAATTTGCGAAGTGTTGAAGTGTGGCCTAGTTTCTCCTTGGTGCTTATAGTAAAATATGAGCAAAGATAAATTGAGGAATGAACTGTTAGGCAAGAAGGAACCAGCACTTGATGATTTGGAAAATTCTCTGCCTAACCAGACTCCATGCTCTGGAAATAGGGCCAAGGGTGTGGTGTGGCTGGACAATCCTTTGCCTGTGACTCATAGATACAATCAACCATCTAGCTATTCCATAGCTAGGAACAGAGATATGGTTATCCAGGAAAGATCTGGACGCTCTTATCAGATGGTTTGAATCCTCATGAACTGCATGAAAGCCTGACAAGGTTTTTGAGAATTTATACCAGCAGAATATACCAGTCTGGATGGAAGGGAACAAAGACTGAACAAAATGAATGACACCAAGGGCAAAGCCACAGATGCAGAGGCCTGGGCCAATGGAACCCTCGAGGTGTGAAAGGGTGGGGCTGCCCTATTAGGCCAGAGGACAGAGCACCTGGTCACAGAGGATTATTGTCAGGCCTCGAAATCTAATGGAATCTGCCCTGATTGTGAATTAGACCAGTGACCCTTTTATTCCCTCTATTTGCTCCCCTTTGTAATGGAAGTGTCTTTCCTACAGTTGTCCTACCTTGTATCTTGGAAGCAGGTAACTTGTTTTCTATGTTTCACAGGTACACAGATGGAGAATTTCGTACCAGGATGGACCATACCAGGGTCTCGCATGTACCTGATTTAGAAAATGTGATTTGGGACTTTGAGTTGACTGTATTTATATGAGATTCTGGACTTAAAAGTTAATGCTGGAACGGGTTAAAACTTTGGAAGGATATTGGGATGGAGCGAAAGCATTCTGCACAACAGAAGGTCATGAATTTTGAGGGGCCAGAGGGTGGACCGTTATGTGTTAAATTCACCGTTCATGTTATGGGTTGGATTCACCAAAATTACGTACTCTTGGTACCTCTGAATATGACAATGTTTGGAAATTGTAGATATAGTTAAGCTAAATGAGGTCACGGGGTAAGCCCTCATCCAATAGGACTGGTGTCCCTCTAAGAAGAGGAAAACAACATGTGGAGACAGACACACGCAGGGAGAACACCACATGATGACAGGCAGAGATTGGGGTGATGGAGCTGCAAGTCAAGGAATGTCAAGGATCGACAGCCACCGCAAGCTAGGAAGAGACTGTATTCAGTCTCAGAGGGAGCATGGCCCAGCTGACACCTTGATTTTATAGTTCTACCCTCCAGACTGTGAGACAATAAATTTCCATTGTTATAAATCACCCTTTTGTGGTATTTTGTTACAGCAGTCCTAAGAAACTGAAGATACTTAGTACTAACATATATTCAAGACTTACTATATACAAGGTACTGTGTTAAGTGTCTTGTACCTCATGAGGAAAAGAAATAAAATAACTTTCTATACACTACTCTTAACCATTATACTAAACTTTCTCTCAGGTACCATATGCTGTATAATAATTTGATCTTTGTCCTAAGTTCTTGGCATAGAACTTCTAGTAAAAGGCGAAAGATTTATGCGATCTGAA
>NW_026057585.1:73184531-73207994 GCF_023721935.1 Panthera uncia | reverse complement strand
TTGGCATAGAACTTCTAGTAAAAGGCGAAAGATTTATGCGATCTGAAGAGAAACCAGAGTATTGGCATAGAACTTCTAAAACCCCTGGAATTTTCCAAGTGACAGGGATATCTTTGTTATTCATAAGCCCCTTGGATCACACATGAGTGTGTGCTAATGAGATGACTCAGGATGGGGGCTGGGTGCCAGAAAGATCAATCACCGGATTAGAGGACTGGGGCTGTGGGCCAGCCCACCTTCGGGTCTATATGAAAAAGCCCCAATCAACACTGTGAACACTGATGCTCAGCAGAACTTGCTAACTGGTAAACACATCAATGTGCCAGGAGGATGCCCTGATTCCCTGGAGAGAGGGCATGGAAGCTCTGTTTGGGATTCTTCCAGACCTCACCCTACAGGTGTCTTCGTTTGGCTATACCTGATTTGTATCTTTTATAATAGGCTTATAATCATAAGTATGGCCCTTTCCTGAGTTCTGAGTTGCTCTAGTGAACTACTGAACCTGAGAGGGAGGTCACAGGAACCATCAGATTTGCAGCCAGTTGGTTAGAAGTGTTGGTGGCCTGAGGACCCTCACCTGAGGTTGGATCTGAAGTGGGGGCAGTCTTGTCGGGAACCGTGTTCCCTTAAGTCTACGCGATCTGACACTAACTCCAGGTGGTTAGCGTCAGAACTGAATTGGATTATCCCACGTGGTGTCAGAACAGTTGGGTTAAAACAGAACACCATAACTGAATCCTATGGTGGCCTGGTATACCCGACAGTGACCAGTGACAGAAAACAGAAAATATGCTATATAAGAAAAAAGTCATCTGGTCTTTTAGCTATTTGACTTTCATGTATTATTCCTTCATACATTATATATCAATCAACACTCTTAAGCTTTTTCTCATATGCAAAATCAGGCTTTTCATTATTTCACTTGAGAAATACTGATTTTGAGCTAATGTGTAAAGAAAGGCATGTCCACGAGGGAAGCGTTGGGGCATTTGCTAGGTATCTGGGGATTGAGGCTCATTTGCTCATGCAAGGCAACGACACAGTCCTCAGCTGGAGGACTCCTTGCCCGACTCAATCACTCCTCACTGACCTCACAGAGTGGCAGGCACCACCAGGTTGTGGACAGGCAGCAGTTGGGGGATGTTGCGAGGGGGTGTGTACATGTGTTTGGAGGGACTGCTTCCAACTCCTCAACTCATGAAATAACAATAGTTAATTTCCCCCCAAGTGTTTTTTATATGAATTAAGCCTTATAAGTAATTAAAATACAACGTGACTTTAAATGAGCCAATTTAAAGTCAACATGTGCCATAACTGATTCAAGTAAGAATCTATTTTGGCGGTGGTAATTTTTTATATGTGTCCTTTCAAACTAGACTCTAAGCTCTGAGAAAGCAGGAACTATATAGCTGTCTCCATCTCAAAGCCCAGCTTACTTGGATATGAAAAAAGGGGCAGGTTGAGGGCATACAATTTGTTAACAAATGTTCATGTGACTTCTAAATGCCAAGCTCATATTAGAGGCTAGGAATACAAGAAGAAAAGATGGTCATTTTTGATAAGAGCTCATAATTTAAAGGAGTCCAAAATAAAAGTTCATGTCTTCTTACTGGAACTTTCTTTGCGCTATTTTTTTGGAAATCTGAACAAAGTAAACTGGTATGTAAGAAGAAAAGGAGGCCATGAAACACAGTCATTCCCTTTCTGATGCCATCTCAACATGGGCTGGAGTCAGGCCTACTTCACCAACTTTTGGTGTAGTAGGCATAGCTGCAGCCTTGTCAAGACAAATATGGAGTAAACTCTGCATCTGATGCTTCACAGACCTGTGGCCTTAGGTAAATTAATCTCCTTACCCTCACCTTCTTCAACTGTCACACGAGGATGGATAAGGTCATTTGTTGGCCAACACTGCAGATTAAATAAACAATGTGCCTGCCCTTCCTCACAGTACTAAATAAATGGTAATCATTAGAATTATCATCATCAATACCGTTATTTCAAAATTCAACAGGCCATGCAGCTACAAAAGGACATATATTGCTTGATTCCTCTTATATGAGGTTCCCAGAGTTTAAATTCATAGAGGCAGAAAGTAGAATGGTAGTTGCTGGGGACAGGCAAGGAAGAGGTATGGGGAGTTATTTTTTCTGGGTACAGAGTTTCAGTTGGGGAAGTCGAAAAAGTGCTGCAGAGGGATGGTGATGACAGTTGCCCAACAAATGAACGTACTGAATGCCACACAACTGTATATTAGGTACTTTTTTATGAATTATTTTAATTTGCACAATAAACCTAATGATACCAGTATTATCATTCTTCCCATTTCAGAGGGGACTAAGCTGAGGTACAAAGATTTTTAACTCCTCTGAAGTCAAGAAGCTGATGACAAATAGCTGATAAAAAATTTTCTGGGGTTCACCTGCACTTTCCTACTACATTTTCTACTTCATTTGGTTCTCATGAGCTTGGGAGGTACAAATGGCAAACACTAGTGTCCACGCATTACAAATGAAGAAAATGAGACTCGGAGTTTAAATAACTGGTGATGGTTATACAGCTAGTAAGTGCTAGATCCAGGATTCGAATATCTAGATCATGTGGCTTCAAATCTTGTACTTTTTCCATAGGGCAAATAGTCTTTCTTGCCAATAAGAGATCACTTAAAGGTCACTCATAAAACTGAAAGAACAAATTCAATGAAGAGAAAACAAAAAAAAAGAGTGCTATTTAAAAAGTCAGATTCCAAGCTTTTCAATTAAACCAGTTTCAAGGCTAATTCAATTTTAACCTCCTTCTCTGTATACCTCCCACCCTCTGCCTCAGAGCTTCAAAGCAGGTCCACATAAGGTATCTGGCCAGGAGGCTAATTATTTGTATTTTCTAAGACACATATCAACCCTTATTCTATACATCATATTCAACATCCAGGAATTGGTTCGCTAGTGAGGCAAAAATCATCCAGCTTGTCCAAGACCAAATTAAAAGCTTCTCTGTCTGACATATGTGCCAAATATTGATGACTTTCCCAATTTATCCAATCAATACTTATTGAATACTCTATGTGTCAGTCCCTGGGCTAGAGATATAAGGGTGAATAGGACATAAACCACGTTAATTTAGATGTGGAGACAGATAAGCAAACACATTACAACAGAATGTAATATGTAGCTATTATAGGTACGTGAAAAGTGGAGACCAATTTTGCTTAAAGGAGTTGAGCGGCGCCTGGGTGGCTTCAGTCAGTTAAGCGTCTGACTTTGGCTCAGGTTGTGATCTCGTGGTTCATGGGTTCGAGACCCGCCCATGTCCGGGCTCTGTGCGGACAGCTCGGAGCCTGGAGCCTGCTTTGGATTCTGTGTCTCCCTCTCTCTCTGCCCCTCCCCTGCTCATGCTGTGTGTGTCTCTCAAAAATAAATGAAAACATAAAAAAAAAAAAAAAATACAGCTCCTTCAACACATGTACTTTAATAAGAAGTGCTGCCCTAGAGGTTCCAAAATGATAAGATTTGTAATTTAGAAAGTTACAACAATAATTCTAGTGACTGTTTAGAGGAGGAAGACCAATTGGCAAACATAAAGCATAAATAATATTACAAAACAGAACATTTCAGATGACCTAAGAACTACCTGCGTAAATGTTAAACATCTGGCAAATCAATAAGGACATTTAAATTCACAGAAAAGGAAGATCTCTACAAGCTAAAGTAGTCAAGGAAGTCTCAGACATGGTAGGAGATTTTCAGAGAAAGACCTTAAGCCATCCATTTCCAGACCTAAATTCATTAAGTCAACAGATTTTAATATTATTTATTACACATGAAGTGGTATTTGCTGAAACACCTACTCCATATTAGGTACCGGGGATGCAATACTGAACATAAGCTGTGACCCCTGCCATCATGACAAATACTAGTCCACCAAAAAAAATACAGATAGAGGTGTCATTTGGAACTAAAACAAGTACTACAGAAGAAAGTCACATGGTACCACGGAGACTAAGCAGATTCTGGGAAATGAAGGTAGTATACCCTAAAGAAGTGATGTCTTAGTTGAAATCTGAAGAACACACGGAAATTAACCGGAAAAGAAGGGGAAAGAGCATTCCAGGCAGAGGGAACAGGCATGAGAAAAACATGCGAGGTGAGACGGGGCATCGAGAGTCCACAGAACAGAAACAAAGAAAGTAGAACTAATATACAGAAAGCAAAGCAAGGTGAAAAGAGGCCACAAAGGTAGATGGGCTAAATCATTACAAGTTCTATAAACGACAACACAGAGGAATCTTGAAGACATCATGCTAAATGAAGTAAGTCAGTCATAAAGGACAAATACTGTATGATTCCACTCATACGAGGTACCTGGAACAGGCAAAATATGTACTCTGTCATAGGGACAGAAAGTAGGATGGTGGTTGGAGGGGATGGAGGGAGAGAGAAATGGGCAGTTACTGTTTAGTGAGTACAGGGTGTCAGTTTTGCAAGATCAAAAAAGTTCTGGATATGGATGGTGCTGAAGGTTGCACAACGTGAATATACATAATGCCAATGAACTGTACAATTACAAATGGTAAAAATGATAAATTGTTACATAGATTTTACCATAATTTTAAAAAGTTATTTTTTAAAAGTTCTATAAGCTACATTAAGATCAACGGGAAGCATGTGAAGAATTTAAATATTGTTGGGGCACCTGGGTGGCTCAGTCAGTTGAGCGGCTGACTTCGACTCAGGTCATAATCTCACGGTTCGTGGGTTTGAGCCCCACGTTGGGCTCTGTGCTGTCAGAGCAGAGCCTGCTTTGGATCCTCTGACACTGTCTCTTTCTGACCCTCCCCTGCTTGCTCGCACACTCTCTCTCACATGAACAAACATTAAAAAAAATAATTTAAATACAGTATAATTATCAGACTTCAAGTTTTTATTTTTATGATTTCAAGTCTTTAAAACATTAACCCTGGAAACAACATGGAAAATGTGTAACGGGATTGTTTAATGCTTAATTGTTTAATGTTTAAAGGATTAACAGGAGCCAGAACAGTTTAGGCAGAGTAGTTAGGTTACAATTGTAGTAATTCAGGGGAAAGAGGGCAGAAGCTTGGACCAAGATGGTGGCAATGAAGAGTCACTCATTCATTCAACAAATATTTAATGAATGCCATTATATGCCATGCACTGTGATAGATGTTAAATATAGGACTGGCAAGATCCCACACCCGTGGAACTTATAAACAAACAAATAAATAATTACCTTTTGTGATTAAGTGCTAAAACAGAAATAAACAGTGACTGTGGAAGGGAAGTCAGGGAGGCTATCTCTGGGGATGTGGTTTCACGCTGAGAAAGAACTAACCAAGCATCAGGGGAAGACTTCCCAGACAGAGAAAACAGCATGTGCAAAAAGTCTCAGAGATAGGAAAGAGCTTCATATATTTAAGGAACAAAAAAGGGGCCAGTGTGACTGGAATTTAGCTAGGGGATGGTAGCACCAGGTGAGTCTGGCTAAGAAAGTAGCCTCTGTATCATGTAGATTGCAGGGAAAATATTGTTTGTATTTTCAGCTCAATGGGAAGCCACCGAAAGATCTTAGGCGAAGAGATGGCATGATCTGTGGCGACTATGTTGATGGAGGTGGGGGGACATGTAAAAGTAGAAGCATGAAAACTACTTACGGGGTGAATATGATGGTCCAAAAGAATTATGGTGCCCTACACTAGAACAAAAGATACAGTTGGAAAGACTCATAAGATATTTAGGATACAGACCTAATGGGTATTAGCAATGAACTGGAAATGGAGAAAAAGTCGTTTCAGAAATGAGTGCCAGTGTTTAGGCCAAGGCCAACAGATGACTTTGGAGGATATTCACTGAAATAGGCAACAATGGGCAAGCATCACAATCATCTAGAGAGCTTTTTAAAAATACGAATTCCTATGTTCCATTTCCTTGGAAATCCTAATTCAATCTTTTTTTTTTTTTTTTTTTTTTTTTTGAGGTGGGGTGGTGTACATGGGGATTTTTAACTTAAAAATCTTTCCAGGTAGTCAGCAAGGTTTGGGAATCACCGCTGTAGACACAGTTAACCAGAGTTGGTTTCTATTGCTTGCAATCCCATGTACCCTTACGAATACGGAAACTAGTATGTGGTAGAGGGGTCCCTAAAATGTAGAACTGACTGGATTATGGTTAGGAACAGAACAGTACAGACCTCCATTTCATGCCAAGAGGTTGGCCATCCCTATGTGGTATGAGAAAGGTGATCACACTGTGGTCTGTTTTGTATCAGGACTCACTACTACTGAGGTACATTGCAAAGAGATGTAGTAGGGAAAACGCAGGATGTGATGTGTATTGGCCACATAGGTAGCCTTTAATCAGTTCCTACAAAAAAGAAATTGCTGGGGCACCCGGGTGACTCAGTTAAACATTTGACTTCGGCTCAGGTCATGATCTCACGGTTTGTGGGTTTGAGCCTTGCGTCGGGCTCTGTGTTGACAGCTCAGAGCCTGGAGCCTGCTTCAGATTCTGTCTTCCTTTCTCTCTGCCCCTCCCCGACTCATGTTCTGTCTCTCTCTCTCAAAAATAAACAAACATTAAAAAAAAATTGCTTAATATGAAACAGGGGAGATATTCAAAATCCTGAATAGCCTGTAAGGCCATACCAGTGCATAATGGAGAACATGAATCCTGAGTTAAGCTGGTCAATCTGAAAACACTGGGTATAAAACAGGGCTTTTCTAAAAAAGTTTCACTCTGCCCAGGGCCAGCACAGGAGACTTGCTGAGTTGGAAAATTACACAGGGCTAACCATGGTACAAGTAAAGGCAGAAAGGCAGGACCTACAACTATGGATGAGACTGAGACACACCAGAGTCTTGATTCCCCTATGGTCCTTTCAAGCACCTCTGTTATGCATTCCTTGCCTGATAAAATTGGGAAACAATCTAGAAGCAAGAAGAAGTTTATTAATAACTCCTTTCACCAGGTTTTATTTCAAATTAAATGAGCCAATAAATTCCTTTTTTGCTTCAATCCATTTATATTGAGTTTCTGTTCTTTATAACCAAAAAGTGTATAGTACCAACATTTTAAAAAATTAGAGCACTGATTTTTTTTCCCCAAAAGGATCACCAGAGGCACTACCCCAAATCTACTGAAACAGAATCTCTAAGTCAAGGTATCTGTATTCTTTTTTTATTATTTTTTTAAATGTTTATTTTTGAGAGAGAGAGAGAGAGAGCATGAGCAGGGGAGGGGCAGAGAGAGAGAGGGAGACACAGAATCCGAAGCAGGCTCCAGGCTCTAAGCTGTCAGCACAGAGCCCAACGCAAGGCTCAAACTCACAAACTTAAAGATCATGACCTGAGCCGAAGTCGGATGCCCAACCAACAGAGCCACCAAGGTGCCCCAAGGTATCTATATTCTTAATGTGTGTTCCAAATGATCTAGCAAATTGGGGAAACAAAAGTCTGGCTGTCTCCTTCCATACTGATGAAATGGTAATTGTTATTTCCCAGTAATACAGAGAAAGAACATTATAATGACATTTACGAGCCCACCACCATACCAGAATCTACCATAGTATGCATACAAAGGGGCATGAAAAGTGTGAGACGCTGCCTTGCCTACCAGGTCTTGTGACCTTCAATTCCTAAAAAAGGCAAGACCTACAAATACACCAGGGATTGCTAAACCTGTCTGATAAATAAAAGTATCTTTTTGGTAGCTTAGGGGTAAAAGACGTGGGATTTAAACCCCTACCCATCAAACAACAAATCTATTTCCAAAATATGGTTAGTGTAAAATACGTTTCCCTCTTAATATAACACAAAGGAGCACAAAAAAGAAAAAAAAATATGTGCAATGAAAATAGTCCATTAATTCAAATTTGGATTTAATCAACATGTATTTGAGCACTTACTATGTAAACATTTACTATATTAGGCACCTAAATACAGGTTTTCATTGATAACTAATAATCAGAAACACCAGCAAATTAGTAAATTGTCTGAACTGACATTTCTCTTTTCAGCCTAATGGTTTATTTAAATACCATCATTAAGGATTTTAACATATCAAAAGAAAATTGTTAGTGTTGAAAATAAGGAAGTTAACAAAAACATTTTACCAAATTCAAACAGCAGTTCTTAAAAAGACAACTTTGACACTTAAGTGTCCAGGTTAGCATAAAAAACAAAATCTATTCACTGTTAAGGCAGCTAATAGAATTCAGGCCAAACAACCAATCCTTGTTTATTCACTAAATTGCATTAAGTAATTAAGTTGGAGTTGTGGAAATCTGAGGGATCATAGTTGGATCATTTGGAGAGTAAATTCTGGAGCAAGAAAGAAGCAAGAGAATTTCTGGCTCTACTGGTATTTGTTTAGTAATATTTTCTAAGCTTTCTATAGAAAGAGGGTATCTAGGGTCAATAATAACTATTTACAGAATACTTCCTTGAAGATCAATTTCTATAAATGGTTTCCTTTATTTCTATTTTTTTTTTAAGTGTATTTATTTATTTTGAGACAGAGACAGAGAAAGCAAGCGGGGGAGGGGCAAAGAAAGGGAGAGAGAGAATTCCAAGCAGGCTCTGCACTGTCAGCATGAGCCCAATGCAGGGCTCAAACTCACAAACTGTGAGCTCATGACCTGAGCCGAAACCGAGTCAGATGCTTGACCGACTGAGCCACCCAGGCACCCCTAAATGGTTTCCTTTAAATGTAGGCACAACTACAACTGATGATGAAAATATACTTAGTAGAAGACCTATAAACTCTGTGATTAAGAGACTTCTCGCAAAGTTTATTCTTGAGAAACGAAATCCAAGACTTCTAGTGTATGTGCTGCTGAAGCGAGCACTTAAATCCCGGATTTCTAAATTAGTATCACTCCAAGAGTCATATCAACCTTTCAAAGCATTTGTAGAAAAAATAACTACGCAACTCATATATAATGGCAACAGGCATTAGCACTATTTTAGTGTCGCACAAACAGCTCAAATAAAATACCATTCCTATATGAACAGAATCACTTTTGTTCAGAAGCAAATATGGGAACTCAGCTACAAAAATCCTACCAAATAATGGCATGGTGCTTTCAATTAACAGGCAATATCATGTGGGAAGAACCTTTTACATTTGTCTGAGTCCTCTCTGTCGAGAGTAGAATTTGGTGTATTTTTGTCATCTACAGGTGGAAGGCACTGAGGTGAAAAGAGTTTACATGGATAGTGGGTATCTCTGACTAGCAAGGTGGGGAGAAGACTGGAAATACTGCCAGGAAGAGCACACAGAGGGCTTACACTGCACAGCAGACCTCCCTTAGTCGTGGTTTCAGTTAAAAAGAAGAAAACGAAAAGGAGGGGTGAATGGGTGGCTCAGGCAATTAAGCGTCTGACTGCTGATTTCAGCTCAGGTCATAATCTCACAGTTTGTGAGTTCAAGCCCCATGTCCGGCTCTGCGCTGGCAATGCAGATGGAGTCTGCTTGTGATTCTCTCTCCCTCTCTCTCTGCCCCTCCCCTTCTGTCTCTCAAAATCAATAAATAAACTTAGAGAAAAAAAGAGTCAATGCTTTTGTCTTGCCTACTGTACAGTGTCTGTAACACTGCTTGGGGGAGTGTACAGGCGAAACGCAATGGGCTCTACGGTTGATGTCAGGCTGGTCTTAGTTTGAAATTGAGTTCTATCACTTATACATTATACGATTTTGGCCAGGTATCTTTAAGTCTCCGTTTGTTTATGTATAAAGTGGAGTTAATGATACCTGTGTGCAGGTAGGTGCAAATAATAGATATCTGCATGTTGCAATGTATCTGAAAAATACTCAAGTTACTCCCTTTCTTAGTATGGTATGTTACACAAAGTAAGTATGCTTTAAATACATTCTGGAAAAAAGCAAGATATGTATAAATAAACATAGGAGATGCTATGTTGTTACTTTTATATTGGATAAATAAATTCTGAAACAATTTCACATGCCTTTATTTTTTTTTTTAGGTACTTAATATGTGCCTGACATAAAGAAGCCACTCAAATGGTGATTCTTCCACTAGGTTTTTTGGACCAAAAGTCAAGAGAATGAAATTCCAGTTTTATGAGCTGGACAAACCACATCCCTTCTTTAAGCCTCAATTTCTTCATTGAATATTTAACCTAATAGTCCTGGAACCTATGCACTGGAAGAAATCTTAGAGATCACCGACTGCACCCCCTTGCCTAAATCACAGAGTGAGGTGCAGACTGGGACTTGACTGGGAATCTCGACCACCAAGCCACAATTCTTTCCACAAACCATATGGTCTCTTTTACCTTCCTGTCTATGAAATATTGAAGACTGAAGTACTGATCTTTAGAGTATCATCCATTTCTGTAAATCCACTAAATCAACAATATCCTTCGTTCTACCTTTATTAAAACCAGAAAATAAAGAAGAATAAACAAAACTGTCCATATGAATCCCAGTCAGCGTGTTAGAGAAACTATGATACAGACAGCAGAGGATTAAAATTTTCAATTGTGTTGATACATCAAATACTTAGGATCGATTTTCAATAGTTTCCCTGACTCCATCTTTTTCATTATTAAATGGAATTATAATCACTGGCACACAGAACTAGTAGAATCACTACTCTTCTGAGTTAGTCACATCTCTGTGATCTTGCTATCCCTTACTCTACCTTAGAGGACAATGCTGTATATATATATTATATTTATGTATATATATACATATATACATGTACTATATTATATATATGCTGTATATACATATTATATATACATTATATATATTTATATACAATTTATATACTATATATACAATATATATTATATATAATATAATAATAAACATAATAAATATATTATATATAATATAATAATAAATATAATAAATATATATATATTATATGTATATCTGTGTGTGTGTGTGTGAAGTGCTTATAGTGTAGTGAGTCAGTATAGCGTACTGGCCAAGAGCACAGACTCTGGACTTGGATCGCCAGAGTTCAAATCCTAGTTGCACCAGTCGTTAGCCCCATGACCTTGGTCAGGTTACTAACTTTTATGTGCCTGTTTCCCCATCTGGGAGGATCACATGAGTTTATATGCATATTAAAATGCATAGTAAACACTATACAGATATTTGCTATTATGTTGTCCCTCTTCTTTTTTTTTTAATTTTATTTTTTTTTAATTTACATCCAAATTAGTTAGCATACAGTGCAACAATGATTTCAGGAGTAGATTCCTTAGTGCCCCTTACCCATTTAGCCCATCCCCCCTCCCACAACCCCTCCAGTCACCCTCTTTGTTCTCCATGTTTAAGAGTCTTTTCTGTTTTGTCCCCCTCCCTGTTTTTCTTTTTGCTTCCCTTCCTTTGTGTTCACCTGTTTTGTCTCTTGAAGTCCTCATATGAGTGAAGTCATACGATATTTATCTTTCTCTAATTTCCCTTAGCAATAATACCCTCCAGTTCCATCCACGTAGTTGCACATGTTGTCCCTCTTCTTAGTCTCCCCCTCCTTGCATTTCTTTGACCTCCACATATTCCTCCTGAGGGATTCAATTCACTCCAAGGGGCTTGACTTCTATCTGGAAGGCCCTCTTTTTTCTCCTCTCTACCTAGTGAATTCCTTCTCAGCTTCTAAGATGCAGTTTCAATGCCATTCTCAATATCTGAAGACTTTCCAAAGATCATCCTGCTCCTCCTGCCTCAGCACTCAGCTGTCCTTACCCTTGTGTTCCCACAGTCCTCTGAATGTATCCAAGTGAGAGCACAATTTACATTAGACTGAATGAGGTGGAGCCACTTGAAATTGCTCGTATTAGACCATTTAAGACCTATAAAAACAGCAATTTTACATGATTCATCATAATAACATCTCTTTATATTTCTGCTACTCCCTCCCTCCCTACATTACACTCATGAGGGCTACATCTATTATTCTTTAAAAATACCCATATAGTATTTCAGATAGATACAAAGGTATAAGAATATACCACATAACCACATAACCATATAACCACAACCTAGTTGAAAAAGATATCTACTAATACAGTAGTCTCCCTTAGCTGTGGGGGATGTGTTCTAAGACCCCCAGTGGATGCCTAAAACTGTGGATAGTACCAAAGCCTATATATACTGTCTTTTCCTGTACATACATACCTATGATAAAGTTTAATTTAAAAATTAGGCACAAGAGATTAACAATAGTAACTAATAAAACAGAAAAATTATATTGTAATGACAGTTATGTGAGGGGCACCCAGGTGGCTCAGTCGGTTAAGCATCTGACTCTTGATTTCAGCTCAGGGCATGATCTCATGGTTCGTGAGTTGGAGCCCCGCATCAGGCTCTGCACTCTAAGTGCTGGATTCTCTCTCTTTCTCTCTCTGCCCCTCCCCCACTCACACTGTCTTTCTCCCTCTCTCTCTCTCAAAATAAATAAGTAAACTATAGAAAAGTTATGTGAATGTGGTTCCTTCCTCTCTCAAAATATCTTATTGTACTGCACTCACCCTTCTTTGCAGTGTGAGATGATAAAATCCCTGTGTGACGAGATGAAGTGAGGAGAATGATGGAGGCATTGTGATAGAGCTTTAGGCTATTACTGATCTGACCATACATCCATCAGAAGGAGGGTCCTCAATCAGCTTTCTGACTGTGGTTGACCATGGGTAACCAAAACAGGAGTTAAGGGAGGACTACTGTACGATGTAAGCTCCCCCGTGTGCTCTTCCCAGCATCCTTCCAGTCTTTTCTCCCTGCCCTGACATTCAGAGAAACCCACTATCCTTAATTTGATGTTTATTATAACCATGCAATTGCTTAAACAATTATTGCTTAAGTATACTTCCCTAAATAATACATACATGTTAAATTTTATGTAAATGTGTTCTGTCACTTGTTTTATTCACTCAACCTTTTATTTTTCAGATTCACTCAAGTTACTAGATAGTTCTAGTCCACGTTCATTATTGTATAGAATTCCATTAGATAAATGTACTGTAATATTTTCATTCTTTTATTGATAGACATTTGGAGTAGTTTGAAATTTTTGCTATAATAACGCATTAATTTTTTTTTCAACGTTTTTTATTTATTTTTGGGATAGAGAGAGACAGACAGAGCATGAACGGGGGAGGGGCAGAGAGAGAGGGAGACACAGAATCGGAAACAGGCTCCAGGCTCCGAGCCATCAGCCCAGAGCCCGACGCGGGGCTCGAACTCACGGACCGCGAGATCGTGACCTGGCTGAAGTCGGACGCTTAACCGACTGCGCCACCCAGGCGCCCCACGCATTAATTTTTTAAAAGATTTTTCTAAATGTTTACTTTTCAAAGAGTGAGCACAGGTGCGCACGTGTGCACATGAGTGGGGGAGGGACACAGAGAGAAGGAGACAGAATTCAAAGCAGGCTCCATGCTGTCAGCACAAAGCCGTACATGGGGCTCAAACTCACAAAACGTGAGATTGTGACCTGGGCCAAAGTCGGAGGCCCAGCTGACTGAGCCACCCAGGTGCCCCTTGCATGAATATTTTTGTGTATCTCTTCATGCATACATTGGAGAGTTTCTAAAGGGTACTGACCTAGGAGCAGAATTGTTGGACTACAGGTTATATGTACTTTAGTTTTACTAGACACTGACAAATTATTCTTTACCATGATTGTACAATTTCTATTCCCATCAAGAGTGTCCAAGAGTTCCCTTAACTCCACATCCTGACAATATTTGGTATTACCAGACTTCTTCATTTTTGCCAATCTAATAGGTATGAAAAGACATCTCATTAGAGCTTTAATTTGCCTTTAATTACTGGTCAATGGGTAATAAATATTTAGGTTGCCTCATTTATGCCTTGTCATTTTTCTATGAATTTGTCTTTTTCTAATCTATTTGTAGGAATCCTTTATTATTACAGATTGTGGTATTTGGCCGATACATGTACCACATATATATTCTTTAACTCTGTGGCTTGTCTTTGCATTTTAAAAATTATGGCATTCTTTTTTGTCACTGCACACAGCACACTGTCTGGCAGTTAGTAGACATAATTAAATATTTGTTGAATGAATGAATGAAAAACTGAACAAATACACATAAAGAAATTAGACATTTTTAAACTCCTGCATTCCCTTCATTTGGAATTATGACTCTCTATGCCTATTAGTCTTTTTTTTTTTTTTAATTTTTTTTTTCAACGTTTTTTTATTTATTTTTGGGACAGAGAGAGACAGAGCATGAACGGGGGAGGGGCAGAGAGAGAGGGAGACACAGAATCGGAAACAGGCTCCAGGCTCCGAGCCATCAGCCCAGAGCCTGACGCGGGGCTCGAACTCACAGACCGCGAGATCGTGACCTGGCTGAAGTCGGACGCTTAACCGACTGCGCCACCCAGGCGCCCCTCTATGCCTATTAGTCTTTATAAACTTTTATACTGCCAAATTCACCTTTAAAATTCACTTATTTTTATTTTTTAATATTTATTTATTTTTGAGAGAGAGAGAGAGAGAGAGCGCGCTTGAGCAGGGGAGAGGCAGAGAAAGAGGGAGACACAGAATCTGAGGCAGGCTCCAGGCTCTGAGCTGTCAGCACAGAGCCCAACGTAGGGCTTGAACTCCTGAACTGTGAGATCATGACCTGAGCCCAAGTCAAACGCTTAAGTGGCTGAGTCACCCAGGTGCCCAAAAAATTCATTTATTTTTTAAAAAATTTAATCTGGTTTGAAGAGTTTCTGGCAGTCTCTTGAAGTAACTGTGGAGATAAGACAGAACACCAAAAAAATCAAGGTTGGGAGTCTAATATTCTAAATCATCTAAGACAAATGGTTGTCTGCTCTCTTGTTAAATATCTCCAAGAACAAGTATACTGGCTCTCATGTTTTCTATTATACTTTACAAGACATAATAACAAAAATAGCCTTCATTTCCATCATGTTTGAATGCCCCTGAGGAAAGTCTACATAAGCATGAGTGTAAAGCAATTATAATAAATAACAAAACACTTGGAAATATGCTATAATATGCCAATGAGCAATAGACATAGCAATTAAAATGAATATACAATATGCATATGCTTTCATTTTAAAAGCTAACAACTGTAACATTTACAACAAATCAGAGGAAAAAAATAAGACAGAAGCCTTTATATGTTTCAAAATATACAGAAATTAATACATGATTACTTGCAACAGAAACAGCAGGAAGTTCAGACAGCACAGGGTCTTAAAAAGGAGGTCACAGGAGGGAATGAATCATTCTGGACAAAGCACAAAATGTGGAGTAAGAAGACCTGGTTCCGAGTTGTTGTTCTGACATTTATTAGCCATTTGATAGCGGGTACATCATTTATTCCACCCGCACCTCAGTTCCTTATCAGTCATGGAGTGTATAATGACCTGGCATCCTACCTCATGGGTAGGATGTTTCAAATTAAATAAGAAAATGTATGTGGCATCCTTCAATAATACCCAACTATAATTATGTATTCCTTCTCACCTTCCCATCGCCCCAGTGTCATTTACATCATCCCTGAAACTCTGAGGCAGAACTAGATACAAAGTCCTCTGGAATGGTTATTGTATTTGTTTGCTGGGCTGCCATAACAAAGACCAACCACAGACTGGGTGGCTGAAACAACAGAAATGTATTTCCTCACAGTTACACAGGCTAGAAGTTCAAGATCAAGGTGTCAACAGGGTTGATTTCTTCCGAGGCCTCTCGCCTAGGCTTATATAGATGGCTGTTTTCTCCCTCTCTTCATACGGTCTTTCCGTTGTATGTGTCCTAACCTCTTCTTATACTATGACACAAGTCATATTGGATGAGGGCCCATCCATACGACCTCATTCTAGCTTAATTACCTCTTTAAAGGCCCTATCTCCAAATGGGAGATACTGAAATATTCTGAAATACTGGAGGTTAGGACTTCAACACACCAATTTTGAGGGCAGGCAAGAGACAGTATTCGGCCCTTAGCAATATATAGCAATCCCACCATACTGCACCTACCACTGCTATAGCACTTACTACACTGTAATATAATTATCACTAGTGTCTTCACTAGCAGGCTACAAATGCCTACACAGCACTGAATATTTCCTATTAAGCTCTATCTTCCAAGTGTCTAACAGAGTATATGTTCAATACAATGCTCCAACAAACTGCTGCTAACTGAGCCTATGACACTTTTTGTCAAAGAGCAATTAAAACCATCCTACAAGAATTTTGGTTTTAATGAAATGTGTAATATTCCAAGGGTTTAAGAGAAAGGACAAAATTTTCACTTTTAGCTTTCCAAAAGCAATTCTGTTCCCAGATTCTCATCCTTTCCATCTCAGCCTCTACTACTCTCTTAACTGAACCCCCCGGGCACCCCAGCCTCTACTCTCAAATCACCTATGTCGAGCTTTCCTTAAGCAATGAACCTGGAGATTTTACAAGACCACCCCAGAAGTCAGTGACCTCTCGTTCCACCTCTGAATTTCTGGAGTTTTTAGAGTTATGTATACGAATTAGTTAAGTACGTGTCTTACCTTCCCCTCATAAACAGTGAGCTCCCTGAGAGAAACAACTATGCCTTAAATATCTCTAAGTGATCAACAATAACTATTTACTGAATAAACAGAAATTTCTCTAAACCAGAATCACTCGTGAGGAAAACAAGTTTTCTTAAATGAAGAAGGAGGGGCAGGAAAAGTGGCAAGGATGTTAGGTTCAATTTGGGACACGCTGACTTTATTTTAAGAAATATCTCTTGGGGAGCCTGGGTGGCTCAGTCAGTTAAGCATCCGACTCCTGATTTCGGCTCAGGTCATGATCTCACAGTGGTGAGATTGAGCCCTGCCTAAGATTCTCTCTCTCCCTCTTTCTCTGCCCTCCCAGGATCACTCTTGTGCATGCATGCTCTCTCTCTCTCAAACAAAACAAAACAAAACTCAAGACAACTTTTATTAGGTCCGTTTCAATTTCAGAAGGTTTTCACACAGCACGCTAGGACCTATGGTGATGGGTCATATTGACTTTAAAGCAGATATGATACATAGCTGTTTGTGAAGCTGACTACAGGGAGCTAAGTACACAGCTCTAACACTCAGTGGAGATTATCTTGACTACAGATAGAAATTTGAGTCATGAGCTAACAGTCATTACCGTAAGCCAAGTGAGTGGCTGAGATTGCTAAGTGAATGTACAAAAGAAGGCTTAGGACCAAAGACAGGCAAGAGGAGGGAGGTTCTTATCCAAAAAACACTTGGGGTAAAGTGGCCAAGGAGGAACTAACACGCTGACAGGCACCGCAGCCAAAGGGGGAAAAGAAAGTTTTGAGAAGAGGGGATAATCATAAATGTGAAATGCTGCTGCTGAGGCCTTAAAATTGCCTGCCTCCCCCTGTTGTTACCAATAAGGACAAGGCTGGTGACCCCGCTCAGAGCAGTTCAGAGACTCTGTAAGATCTGGGCAAATTTATAAAACTTTAAATCTGTTTCCTTTATTGCAAAATAAGGAGGCTTATCCCCTCATGAGTCTTTTGAAGATTAAATAAGTAGCAATAATAACAAAAGGAACACATGAATGTAACATATATAGCATTGCTACAATGTGCTAGTCACTGTGCAGGGCTCTTTCATATAGATTACCTCACCTAAAATCACAAAAATCTTCAGGTATTATAGTACTTAATAGCTACCATTAGCCTCATCTTCAGATAAGGAAACTGAAGCTTATTCAGTGATGGAGACTAAAACCAGAATGCAACGAAGAGGTAAGAGTGAGAAAGTTTACGTATTAAATGTATACAACTCAACAAGTTCGAGTAAAGGAGATAGGTAGGAGACTAGGTGGTGCCTGGAGGGAGACATGCATTTAAGATTTTATTTACAAGATTTACTTCAAGATGGGAGATTTCTAAGCAGATTTAAATAAAAGAAAAGGAGTCAGAAGAGAGAAAGAGGTTGACAAGAGTCAGAGATTTAGTCTTGAGAAAGAGGAGGAAGCAAGAAAATACAGATATGATTTTGAGAAACATGTGACATAAGACCTCATGAAGACTAGGGCAAAGAAATGACTAGGTACTCAAGGCACAACGGCAGCAATCTGCAGAGAAGCGTGTGATCTCCAGCAGGCCTCTGGGCTACGACTGCCAAAAGAGAGGTCTGATCCAACGAGGTTCGAGATTTTGCCCAGACAAGGGCAGAAGAACAGCAGAGCAAGGGAATGGAGGAGGACGGCAAGAAAGCAAACCGAATAAATGGTAGACTAAGAAAATTAATCATCCTTCCCGGATAGGGAAGGACGTGAAGGCAGGCTTCAAAGAGATCAAACAACAGAGCTGTCGAAGGTCAAGTCGGAGACATTTTGAATAAAGCTGCAAGTCTTCGTTTATAATTGCAGAGGCGGGCCATCTCGGGGTGATAACAAGGTCCATGGTGTGACTATGGGAGTTGATAAGCTAAAAGGATGATCGCTTGAGTTGAAGGCGCAATTGTTCGGGGAAACAATCATCTGTGTGAAAACTGCAGTTACTCAGGGTGAGGACGGAAATTGAGGTGGAAAGGAAGACCGTACATGTCAGGTCCTAAATGATGGAGAAGCTCTATACACAAGAAGACAAGAGTAGCCCTTGTACCACACAGCACACCGATTTCAAGAAGGTGGACAAAACAGTGGTGCACAGAAAACTACAAACATCCTTATCTTCCTCGTTGTGCACAGGGCGTGGGAGAATGCGCTGCACCCATTCAAAAGAACTACAGAGCAGGCAACTATAGGTGCTCTCCATGACACACACACAAATCTAGTAAAATGGTTAGCAGGGTAGGAAACAGGGGTTTCAGAGAGCCTATGGAAAGGTATGAGGGAACAAACAAGCAGGGTTGGGAGACAGGAGGAGGAAGCTGAGTCAGCACAGGAAAAGCAGTTTGGAAGACAGTGACTGGAGAAGGCAGGACAAAGATAACAGATGATAAGACTAGCTGCTTTATGTGGCCATAAGGTTATCAAAATAATTAGCTCTAGCAGTTCCTGCTGGCTAGGGAGTTAGCACTAAGGCCTTGGCAACGGTGTGAGGGGAGGGACAACATCCGAGGGACGGTTACACAACTGACATTATGCAAAGTGCTTTATTTACACTTACTATCTTAGTTAAACCTACACCTAACAAAAATGAGGGAACTGAGGACCAGAGAGGTAAAGTGACGAGCCCAGGATTGTATAATTAATAACTGGTGACATTTAGTATAGAAAAGACAAAACTTAAAATCGGAGCATCCCTAGTCACTTTCTATAAGAATCACCTATGTTTCTTAACTCCACTAAGCCTATCTACCAAACAAGGCTATTGCAGAGATTAAACGACAACTATAAATCTATAACTAAAACTGGCCTATGTAGGAACTTGTTTCCAAATGCGGAATTTCTTACTTGGTTTACTTCAAACAAAAATCCAAAGTTTCTGAAACTACAAATTTTATAGACAGGAAACTGAGGTGGGGAGAGAGCATGTACAATCTATGGCTCCCTAGTCTACCTGGAATCAAGTCCAAACTCCATAGTTCCAGGTCTTTTTTTTTTTTTTCATTAAAAATTTTTAAGTTTATTTATTTATCTATTTTGAGAGAGAGACAGAGAGTGAGCAGGGGAGGGGCAGAGAGAGAGGGAGAGAGAGAATCCCAAGCAGACTCTGCTCTGTCAGCAGAGCTGGACACAGCTCGAATCCACCAACAGTGAGATCATGACCTGAGCCAAAACCAAGAGTCCGATGCTTAACTGACTGAGACACCCAGGTGCCCCCCACCCCCCCATAGCTCCAGGTCTTTAATACTATGGCCCCAGGCCATCTCTCCAGCCATATGGCTCACTTCTGACTTACACAATACTCAAACCTGTGGCAACTTTTTTTTTTTTTTTTTTTTGGTGGTTTAACAAAAGTTTATTTGTCATTCCTATGAAGTCCATCCAGAACAGCTGCACTCCATGTGGGGGGCTCAGTATTCCAGACAACTTTGAGTTTCTGGCCCCTGTTTCTGTATGGGCTTCCATGGCTGAGGCAAGAAGAGAACTACAGTCTTGCACCAAAAAAAAAAAAAAAAAAGGCTTCAGCCCAGCAACTATCAATTTTTAACAAACATACCTTACACTTTCCCCTCTTTGTATCTCCACCTAAATTATTTAATCTATTGAAATCTGTTCACCAAGGCCCAGATGAAATTTATTTTGAATGTGAAGCCTAACCTTGTTTCCAAATTTTGAGAAATGACGGTTCTCTCCTCTGAACTCCTGTATCCCTTGGCTTTCTCTTAGAGTACATATTGCCTCATAATTTAGGTAAACCTGAAAAAAGGTCAGCATGCAGGGCTTAAGTCCCTTAAAGGTAGCTGAAAGAGAACTAACGATTCCTTTGCATCTAGGAAGCACCAACTGCTTTTCTAGTGATTTTATACACATAATTCCATGTAATCTTTGTGACACCCTATGAAGTAGGAATGTATTTGTTTACAGGTAAGGACACTGAAAGTCACAGAGGCCAGACAATTTGCTTACAGTCCTAAGGTTAGCAAGTGACGGAGCCTAGATTTGGACCCTGGTCTTTCTAACTCAGAATGTAGGCTCTTCCCAGAAAGCATGGGTGCAGCCTCACTGCTTTATCTGTCTCCTCTCCGCCTGCTAATCACCAGCGGGGAACCCTCCTCTATTGCTCTCTGTCATTAAGCATCAGCAGAAAAGATCTGATATAGGGTACTTGCCCTCCTACTTCCCAAGACTAAGAACAAACTCTTCAGAACAAAAAGAATACGAGTCCTGAATAAAGCTGGAGAGTTCAGAACCCTGCTCCCAAGAAGGAAAAGTAAAAAACCACTACTTTTGCACTCTCTGTTTAAAACCTCGTCCTCCTTGGAGGTGTCCACCATCTGGCTACATCACTTTCTACCCCTCCTCCTCATCTGTCATCTGCCACCCTCCCGATTAATCCCCTCTATTCCCTGCACCTGGGTCACATCCTCTCCTCCCCACACCCCAGCATCCTAAATCACTTCACTCTCGACACAGATGACCCATTCAATACAACAGCCTCGCAGCTCCCGTCATACTCCGCTTCGCTGACCTTCACCTCTAGTGTACCTCAGATACCCACAGAGACCTAGCTGTCACCCAGAGGAGCCCCACATCAGACAAGTTAACACCAATATTCCACTTTCTGATCACAACCTCCCTGTTTTCTAGTTCACTTCTACCACGTTTGTTCATTTGATTTAACTCAAGCTACTGAAAAATCTTCAAGTCCGAAACCAAACTTATCCATTGTTTCCTGTCTCGGTTAGTGTCACCACCATTCCCCTAGTCACACGCCCACCTTGGGGCAGCCACAACATCATCCAACCCTCTCACCTTTTATTCTGACCTGTTTGGGCATCTAATTTACCAGCCCCACAGGAACTGAAAATGTATCTTATTCGTCTTTGTAACAGTGCATACCAAAGTGCCTGATACATAGTAGATACACAGGCTTAAAGTTTGGAACTTGAGTTTAAATTTGCAGTGGGATATTCACACCAGTTCCTTCTCAGAGTTTTCAGTATTCCCTACCATTAACTTCACGTTCTTTGAAGGGAAGGGACCAAAGCCGTTCCTGAGCCTGTACAGTTCTACAAAGAACAGCCCTATACAAATTTTTACCCAACTTACATAAAAGGGAAATAGCATGTGCACAAAGAAACCAGAAGTCAAAACTTGACAAGTGTGCTACAAACTTCAAAACCACTGACCAATTTAAAAAATAAAGACATAAGAACAAAGATAACCAATTCTGACTGCCGGTACGTGCCTGTCTATGTTCTAAAAACAGTGAAACTTTGGTTAGAATTGGAACAGGGTCCCAGATACAAGAGCTTGGCATTTTATCCACAAGGCCATGGTACCTCTGCTGGACTTGAAAAGTTTCTAACCTGCAGGGTTGCTTTGGGTTATTTAGGACATTGGTAACAGGCACTTTTGAAAAACTTAACCCCCACATACCAAGGCTAAGCGATGAAAAAGCTGGCAAAAAAAATAATGCTGGTAAGTGAACAACAAAAAATATTCTTTTTCATAGTAATTTTGGGCCTTCCGGCAGTTAGACACAGAGCAAAGAGTTCAATGTAATAAGCATTTCCCTCTCCAACTAAATATTAAATTGCAGTCTAGCCCCAAATTAGGTCTCAATCCTTTTTCAGAGTAGAAATAATAAGCTTTCCTCTTTGCATAGTGCATTGCCACACTTTGATATATATCAACTCAGCTGATAAAGTGTTTATAGATTTTTTTTTAATGAGAGGAAATCTAAACGTTTTCACAAAATAGGATCTCTTTTAGGTCGTTTGAACACAGTACTGGACTGTTTTGGGTTTGTTTGTTTTTTTTAAGTTCAAAACGCAGCACAGAAATGAGGACGGTAATACTTTTTATTTAAGCAGATCAATCCTTGAAGCCAAGGCATCTTCTTGGAGAAACTTAACAGGTTTTGTCTCCTCATACTAAGAAGCTCTCTCCTTTAAAAAGGATATGGGCCAGCTCTTTCAGAGAAGGGATCAGAAAACCTCAGTGGACCAGAAACAACTGAAGGAACTAAAACAAGCGACGAGAAGACGAGCCTCCGAGGAAGGACTACTACCTTCTGATCACTCAACAGCTGCCCATAAGGGAGAAGAACGAGGAAGAATGGGAGGCAGCGATTTCTTTCAACCAAAAAAAAAAAAAAAAAAAAAAAAAAAAAAAAAAAATTCTCAAAAGCAAAGCCGTCCAGGAACGGAATGGGGAGAAACGGGGTTTGCCATCACTGGAGGAGGTGGCCAAATGATCAGGGTGGATTTAGGGATTTTCAAAGGGACTTCGGCATGCGACGGGAGAAAGGAGCCCTAGAAGACTTTTAAATTCCCTTCCAGCCTGGAGGTGTTCCGGGGTCCACCCGTCCCCCGGAAACCCCTCGCGCCCGTCCCGGGGCCGGCGTCCCAGCCCGCCCGGCCGCCGGCCCTCCGCGGTGCCCCGCGGCTCCGAGGTTCGAAGCCGGCTTTCCCCGCCCGCTTCCGGCGGCCCACGTGAGCGGTCCCGGCGCAGCTCCGGCCGCCCCGCCGGAGCCAGCCCGAGCGCCGCGGCTGACAGCTCGGGCCCGCGCACGCCCGCCGCCCAGGGTCCGAGCCGGCCCCGACCCCCAGGCATCCCCCCGCTCTCGCGGCCGAGCGGAGCCTCTGACCCGCCGCGCACTGACAGCACCCCCGCCCCACCCCCCGCGACCCCGCCGGCCCGGACAGAGCGGCCGCCGCTCGGATCCTCCAGACGTGTCCCCGTCCTACGGCGTCAGGCCCGCGGCCGGTCACCGGGCCCCGCCCGGCCGGCTGCCCAGGCGCAGCGGGCCGCCGGGGCCGCGGGGGCCGGGCTGACACGGCCGCGAAGGGCCGCGGCCGCGCTCGGACCGCAGACAGGCCCCCC
>NW_026057585.1:73122155-73184131 GCF_023721935.1 Panthera uncia | reverse complement strand
TGGCGCGCGCCGCGGCCGTTGGGCCCGCGCGCGGGGGGCGGGGCGGGGCTGCGCGGGGAGGGCGCCACCGAGCGGCCCGGCTCCGCTAGTCCCGGCCGCCTCCCGCCCTCCCGCGCCGCGCCCGTCTCTCCGCGCCGCATCTCCCGGACGGGTAAACTGAGGCCCGGCGAAGGCTGCGTGCTCGGGTTCGAGTCCTTCCGCCGCCGGTCACCCGCTCCGAGGCGGCGCAGGCGCCCGTGGGCGACACGGTGGGCCCAAGAGCCGCCAGGTCTCGTTCCCGAGGCCCTGCTGACGCAGGGCGTCGCCTCTGGCGCAGAGGAGGCACCCCGGGGCTCGAGTCCCCGCCCTGCTGCTGACCAGCTGTGTGATGGATGACCTTGAGCGAGTGACCTCGCTCCTCTCCCCCAGGGTTCTCATCTCTCATCCAAGGGGCTGGCGTGAGGTTCATGCTTGTAAAGCCCACGGGACAGTGCAGGGACCTGGTAAGTAGATGCTCAGTTAAGTATAAGCTCCCACGGTCCCCTCATGGCTCACCCATTCAACATGCCCGCATTGAGCCAGGTCATTCTTTCAGTGCCCACTAGCCCTCTGCTACACCCCTCTGGGTTAACAGCCGCATCCAGCCCGGATAATACCTAGAGTGAGGTGAAACCCCTTGTCCAAGGTCACCCAGCCAGTGAATGACTCAGTCGTGGACATTGATCGAAGCCTGTGCTCTGCCTGCAGGGAGTGGTCAGCTCTGTTCCTGGTGGGTCACAGGAGGCGCGACACATCCAAGTTGGCTTTTGAAAGAGCCTGCAAGGGGAAAGCTAATTTCGGGCGGAGAGAAGGTTGTATGCAAAGGCATAAAGACATGACACCGTATGACTGGCTGGTGTGAGTGGTGTGACAGGAGTGTGGGGGAGACACGCGGGAATGGTGATGATGCCGCTGAAGCTAGACAGGTAGAGGAAGCCAGAACCTGGGACGAGGTCTTGTCGATCTAGAATGACATTGGATGTCCTTGTATGTCGACCTTAGAATTTACCTTGTAGGCCAGTGGTTTTCATCATCTGGTCCTGGCACCCCTGGGTGTCCCTCAGATCCTTTCCCGGGTCCGTGAGCTCCCAATTACTTCCAGAGTAATGCTAAATGTAGTTTGCTTTTTCCACCCATTCTCTCACGAGTGTACAGCGAAGTATTCCATAAAATATAGGACATATGATATTGCAACAGCTTAAATGCAGAAACAGACTTTAGGATCCAGATGTCTTCTTTTAAGCCAGGCGTTAAAGAGATTTGCACGAATGTAAGATGCTACTCTTCTCATTAATATTTTTGTGTGTGTGTGTGGAAAATATAGATAATTTTCATTAAAAATGTGTTTATGATGGGTTGCCTGGGTGGCTCAGTCGGTTAAGCCTCTGACTTCGGCTCAGGTCATGATCTCATGGTTTGAGTTTAAGCCCCACATCGGGCTCTGTGCTGACAGCTCAGAACCTGGAGCCTGCTTCGGATTCTGTGTCTCTCTCTCTCTGCCCCTCCCCTGCTCACGCTCTGTCTCTCTCTCTCTCTCTCTCTCTCTCTCTCAAAAAGAAATAAACACTTTTAAAAAATGTGTTTATGTTAGCATAATGGGTTGATTATTGTAATTTTTAAATGAATTAATACAGATTTAGAAATTTCTCAGTTTTAATTTCTGACATGGTAAATATTGACAGAAGCAACAAACTGCACATAAAAAAGCCCCTTAGAGGTCCTCAATAATTTTTCAGAGTGGAAAGGGGAACCTTGAGACCACAAGGTTCACAAATACCCTTGGTACAGGCACTGAGAAGTTATTAAAGTGTTAAAGAGGGGAGTAACTTAATCAGATTTGTGGTTCAGAAGGAGCTCTCAAGACCCAAGCCAGGCCTTGAGGGGTATGTTCACAAGGCACTGGCATTCCAGGCCGAGGGATAATAACAGGAGAGTGCAGGGCAGCTAAGCAGCAGCGCTGGGACACAGATGACTCTGGTCTTTTTATTCCTAATTTGGTATCGCCTCACCATCTGACGGCAAGTGTTTTATTCCTTTATTTCCACTGGGCCCTGTGTCCCGAGGATTTTGCTCACGTTTGCTGTGGATGCTACTGCTCCTTCTGACCCCGGCACGCTGTTACCTCTTATTGCCTATTTTCTGCGAAGCAAGTCAGGGAGGAAGATGAGAGGAAGGGAAGGAGTTGCTATGACAGACTGAGTAGGCCTGGGGATCCTGGCAGAGGGTCCTCTAAAGGGTATCCTTCACATATTTGTGGAGTTCTTTAGACAGTGAGAGGAGAAACAATCGAATCAAAACCTCAAAACCTCTGCTGTCGGCAAAGCTGCTTTTGAAGAGGAGTTCCCCCAGAGTGCTGAAAGTCTGTTCCTTTAACATTAGAAAAGGAAAGTGGGGCACCTGGGTGGCTCAGTCAGTTGAGTGTCAGACTCTTGATTTTGGCTGGGGTCATGATCCTGGGTCACGAGCCCGGCATCAGGCTCCACGCTGAGTGTAAATCCTGCTCAGAATTCTCTCTCTCTCTCTCTCTCCCTCTCTCTCTCTCTCTCTCCCCCTCTGCCCCTCTGCCCCTCTGCCCCAGTCGTGTTCTCTCTCTCTCCCTCTCAAAAGAAAAGAAAAGAAAAAGAAAAAAGAAGAAGTATCCATACCAGATGAAAATCTTCTAAAGGTGTATTAGAAACCTCTTAGCCATCCTAAGTATACAGAAAAAAATTATTTTCGTGATTCATTATGAACATGAATTGGTAGCAGTATCAGGCTTTATTATTTAGAAATCCTCTTGGACTATTGAAGAGTGAAGGACTCTTTGAAGAGTGAAGGGCCTTAACAAATGGCCCCAGAATACTATGCTTTCCGGATTCTCAAGATGGTTTCTTAAAGTTTCTGGTTTTTAGCTGCCACTTTTCTTGCTGTCATTATGTCCATCCCCTTCATACCTGCTTCTAATTTGCTAAAGTCAGGAAGGTAGATAGTCCAGGCTTCCTGGAATTGCATCAGATAGTCTCTGAGTAAGGCCCTGGGGGACTGTCCCAGGGTGAAGCCCTGAGAAGCCAGCTGCAGTGGCAGTAGAGCGGGGTGGTTGATTATGAACTGTGGGGTTAGCCTTAACTTCTCTGGTTTCAGTCTCTTCCTCTCTAGAATAGAAGGGGGGATAATCACGTACCAATCACGTCAAGTTGTTGGAAGGATTAACCCAAAGCTTTTAGTCTAGATCGTCAGCCCTCTCCCCAACACTTTTTGTTCTCAGCCCCAGTTCCTTTAGTCAATTCCATACGGAGTCCTTAAACTTCGTGGGTTACAAACCAAAATCATGACTCTCCATCCTGAACCTTTTCTTTCTATCTGTGTCCCCTGTTTCAGGCAATGGCATGGCCATCCTCCCAGTTACCCAGTCTTAAAGCCATGGTAGTGCTTTTTCTTTTTTAGTTCAAAAAAAATTTTTTTGAGAGGGAGAGCATACATGTGAGAAGGGGAGGGGCAGAGGGTGAGAGAGAGAATCCCAAGAGAGAGAGAGAGAATCCCACGCAGGCTCCACACTCTCAGCACAGAGCCCGACATGGGGCTTGATCCCAAGACCCTGGGATCACGACCTGAGCCAAAATAAAGAGACAGGCGCTCAACCGACTGAGCCACCCAGGTGCCCCATCATGGTAATACTTTTTAAAATGCCTCCCTGTCCTCCATATCCAATCCATTTCCAAAGTACCCTTACCTTCCCTAGTCGAGGCCTCATTCTCTGGACTGTTGGAGTGGTAACGTAATTCTTATTTTTTTAATTTATTATTTTGTTTAATGTTTGTTTATTTTTGAGAGAAACGGAGCATGAGCGGGGGAGAGGCAGAGAGAGAGGGACACACAGAATCTGAAACAGGCTCCAGGCTCTGAGCTGTCAGCACAGAGACCAACGCAGGGCTTGAACTCATGAACCATGAGATCATGACCTGAGCCAAAGTCGGATGCCCACCAGACTGAGCCACCCAGGCAACCTGAATTGTAATGTAATTCTGACTCTTCTGTCAAACTTGTCTCCTGCAGCTGCCAGGAACAGGAAGCATCATGTCAGTCCCCAGATCCTAAAACTTAATAAGTCCTCAGTACCTACAGGACAAGTCCAATGCTTTAACCTTGAAATTAAGACTCTCCATCATCTGGCCACAACTTTCCTTTCTAAATTCATTTGTCTCCATTCTCCTTTATATGGTTCACTTGTAGTTTTCTACACTTGTCCTTTGCTATTCTGGGCTTTTCCATGTACTGCCCTGTCTTCTAAAATGCCTCCCTCTCCATTTCTCTATGTCCTTATTCTACCCATCTTTTAAGACTCTGATTTAATACAGCCTCCACAAAACCTTCCATGATCTTCCAGCTTGAATAATAAAAAAATAACATTTATGTAATGCTTACTATGAATCAGGCACTTTTCCACATGCTTTACACGTACTGTCTTAATTCTTGTGACAATTTAATTTTCCTAACCTACGCAGTAAACATGACTATAATTTGCGTCTCCCAAGTGAGAAAACTGAGGCACAGAAAGGTAAGGAAACTTGTCCAAGGTCACACAGCTAGGAAATTGTGGAGTCAGGATGGGAACCCAGGTCGCCTGTCTCTAGAGCCCATTTTCTCAACCACTGGTCGTATATGAAATGAGCTCTCCTGCTTCCATTCCTGTTGGCCCTCGTGGCAGGCTATTCAAACATCTGTTAGGGTCTTTCTCACTTTCTACCTCATCATCAGTTAACAAGTCTTATCTTGCCTACTTACACGGTAAATTTCTTAGGAGCAGGACCAATGTCTGATCTAAAACAGTGCTTACTATATTTCTTGAGCCTGGTAAATATTTGGTAATTTTTTTAATGGGTATAAAATCAACAGAATATTCTATAGCAATAAGAATGAATGATCTAGGGGCACCTGGGTGGCTCAGTCGGTTGAACATCTGACTGTTGATTTCGGCTCAGGTCATGATCTCACAGTTCGTGAGATTGAGGCCCATGTCAGGCTCTGTGCTGACAGTGTGGAGCCTGCTTGGGATTCTCTGTCTGCCCCTCCATTATGTGCATTCATGAGCACTCTCTTTCACTCTCTCTCAAAAAATAAGTGAGTAAACTTAAAAAAAAAAATAAATAAAGAATGAATGATCTAAAGCAAGATTGACAAACAATGGGTCCTTAGGCCAAATCTGGCCTGATCTTCTCTTTGTGTATGACCCAGAAAGTAAGAATGATTTTTACATTTTCAAATGGTTGAAAAAAAAATCAAAAGAAGACTAATATTTTCATGACACATGCAACTTATATGAAAATAAAAGTCCGTTGGAACCCAGTCAGGTTATCTATGGGCTGCTTTTGTGCTACAGTGGGCTTATGGCCTGCAAAGCCTAAAATATTGACTCTCTGGCCATTCATAGAAAAATTTGCCAACCCCCGATCTAGAGCTACATGTAATAACATGAAAACAGCTTAGAAATAGCATAACAAAAAAAGGATAAGCAGTATGTTGCCATTTATATAAAGTTTAAAAATAAGCAAAACGTCATCAATTTTGTTGAGGGACACACATACACATGTAGGAGAATATAAAGACAACCGTGGAAACAGTAACAAATTCCAGGGAGTGGTGATCTCTAGGGGCCTGGGGCTGGGAAAGCCATCAGGGAGAGTAAGCAGGGAGTTTTGACTATTTGCTAGCTAGGTGGAGGGTATACAAGTGTTCATTGTGTTATTTTTTTATCTCATATTAAAAACAATGTTTCACAGGAAATGAATAGATGAGGTTCAAGGACTTGAAATACATTTGGCTTTCACCTATAGCTGAGATCTTTGGTGAAATATAAATCCCAAGAGCCCTGCGGAGAAGGGTGTGGGTATTACTTAAAACATGGTAACTTTCCGGGTCCCGCTTGTCTGAGCATTGGGCTTGGGATCAGTCTCCCCATCTCTGGGAGGAGGGAATGCACAGAGTGTATTCAGATCCTGATCTGCATCCCGGAGTCTCCTTTAAACATTCATTTGATGGAATTTTAGGGAGTACCCGTCTTATCAGTAGCCTAAGTTTACAAGGATAGTTAGATAACGGCCTGAATCCAAGGAGCCCACAGTTTGGGAAGCTGGGATGTAAACAGCCAACAAGAGGACAGTGCTGAAAGTGCCTATTGCTTCATAACACATTACCACAAACTTAGTTTAAAACACCACCATTGATTAGCTCACAGTTCTGTGGGTCTGAAGCCTGGAGTGGAGTGGTGTGGCCGGGTTCTCTGCTCAGAGTACCGGATGGCTAAAGTCAAAGCGTTGGCCGGTTACCTTGTTATGTGGAGGCTTGACTAAGGAAGTGTGTTCCACAAGCTCCTTCAGCTCCTTGACAGA
The DNA here is from genome assembly GCF_023721935.1 of Panthera uncia. Classification (NCBI taxonomy): domain Eukaryota; kingdom Metazoa; phylum Chordata; class Mammalia; order Carnivora; family Felidae; genus Panthera; species Panthera uncia. The sequence continues at coordinate 73,177,748 of NW_026057585.1, read as the reverse complement.
ATTCCTTTCTCTATGGTTGTAGGACTGAGGTCCCCATTGCCTTGCTGGCTGTCAACTGGGGACTGTTTTCAGGTCCTTGCCACATGGCCCCCCTTCCGTCTCATCAACAGAGAATCTCTTTCACATTGAATCCTGCTCACTCTTTCAATCTCTCTGATTCTTCCAACAGTCAGAGAAAACTCTGAGCTTTTACAAAACTTGTCATTAGGTCAGGCCAGCCCAGGTAGCCTCCCTACTCGAGGGCAACCGTGCCACATTACATAAACCTAACCTCAGGAGTAAAATTTATCAGATGCACTGTCTCTGATTATGCAGGATGCATGGACCAGGGGCTGGGAGTCTTGGGGGGCCATCTTAGAATTCTGCGTGTTCCATCCAGGGAGAAACGTTCTCTTAAACAGTCTCTGTGAACTCCGCTGACGGTTTGTTCTGTAACTCCATGGCATGATATGTGGTGGTCTTGCCGTCATTAGGGTACATTTCGAAATTCCTTTTCTAGGCTGAAAGTTTCTTGGGATTAGGGACCTTATTCACACCTGTAGCTCCAATGTCCCAGACAAGACTTCTTAGGAGGGAGCTCTCCCTGCATGTTTGCCAAGAAAATAAAAAAAAAAAAAAAGGGCATCTATCATCTCTTGGATTCCTGCTTCTATTTATCTCCAGGTCAAAACTTCTCTGACACTTTCCAGGAAGAGTTCATTGCTGCCTCCTCTGTGCTGGCACTTGCTGAATATCTCTGTATGAAGTATATCACATTGTGGTACCTTAGGGGAACACTTCCCTTTTATTCCACTCAGTGCCCCAGGGCACAGCGCATCACAGGTTTCATTGTTTCAAGTTGGAATTTCTAAAAAGGAGATGTAAGGAGTTTTCAAACCAAGAGGCAGATGGACAGTGGGTTTGGGCTGTGAGGACACCCTTGGAAGGGGTCTCACAGGGGCAGAAGGCCAAAAGTGCAGCGGTAACAGAGAGGGAAGAAAATCGGCAAAAAAAAAAAAAAAAATTTTTTTTTTTTAAGAAGGAATGCTAGCAAACCCCAAGCCTGCTGTTTTATATATTACATTAAGGAATGAACCTGGCAGAGCCCTCCATAAGGGACCGCAGGAAAGAATGCTTGTTTCAGGACTGACAATCAAGGGAATAGTTGTCTACTTTCACAGTCTGACATTTTATTTTCACTGTTGGGGGGACAGCGGCCCCAAGGGAGAGTTGGTGAAGGAAAGGGAAGAGATGGCTTCTGGTGCTTAAAGAAAGTGGGGGTGGGCTGGGGTGGGGGGCACTGAGATGCGTCAGACTCTTCGTCTCCTTCTTGATGTGGATGTTTTCCCTTTCACACCTTCTTTTGGTTGTTGGCCCTTTGTGACTCCTTTTCGGCTTCGAGGCCGCCTAAGATCATTAAATGGGCACTTTACACAGATTTCATCTGCATACTAAGTTTAGCATCAGAAGAATGGTTGGAAATTTTCTGATCAGACTCACCAGGAGCCCTGAACGTCCTGGAAGCAATTACGAGGACCGGATGACAGAGCGAGCTGCGGGGGCTGTTGGCGAGCTCCATGCCTCACCTAAGTCTAGGGCAATGATGCCGGCTGGATAGCCAATGGTGACAGAACTCCGGGTCCCCTTAAATGCCGGTCAAAGCGCAGGTTTGTTTAACCTCTCCCTCTGACCACTTTGCTCACGGCCTGTGCGTGTGCCCGGGAGCTGCCCATCCGGTCTGTCACTGAGTGCCCCTGTGCAAGACCCTTGGGAGAGACACCCACATGGCATGGCATTCCCCTCACAGAGCTTACGGTTCACAAGGAAAGGTATTATTACAGTACAAGGCAGGAAGGGCTCAGTGCCAGGAGGGAAATGCAGTCAAAATGTTGCAGTGTTTGGAAGAGATTCAGGGAGGCTTTGTAGATTTATAGACTTGCAGATTTATAGAGGAGGTGCTATTCTAGGTGGACCTTGAATGATGGGTAGGAAAGTGAGAGGCAGAGGAGAGAATATTGGGGAAGGGGGCTTTGTCTGGAAATGCAGAGTGAGATAGGGACAGAAAACTGAGGGAGCATTTAAGAAATGGCAGGTAGCTTTGTGTGGCTGGAGCAGAGGTTTACGTAGGAGCAACATGGGTCAGTGAGCTGGACAGAGAGAAGGAGGCTTTGTTCTGGAGAGTCTCAACTGTCAGTTAAGAATCCTGAGAGTGGGTAGGGTGGGGTGAGCAGAGGACGTGCAGGGGGGAGTGGGGCAGTTGGTGGGGGATGCGGAAGTACTGTTGTTGATTGGCTTGTCGGGCTCTTGCTGCTTCCCTTGCCTGGAATGCCTCTGCTCAGCCTCTTCCCTGACAATCTGTGCACCCTGGGCCCATCACAAATGCCTTCTCCTCCAGGAAGCCAAGCTGGCTCTGATCTCTCCCAACCCTGAGCTCCCTACAGCTCACCATCTGACCCTTGCCAATGGCATTTATCGTAGCCCACCCTGCCAGACAGCAAGTTTAATCTTTGTCTTTTCTGAATCCTGCACACATTAGATGCTTGGTAAACATTTTCAAGACGAACAGAATTTACTTCCTGCTGAATACGCTGCCTGTAGCTTGGGAAAGCCGGGCCATGGTGCTCCATTAACCTGACCAGTGTTTCTGTAAACGTGGCAGACAGACCATAGATTAGAATGCCTGCCCCTCAGGTCATGCCAGACCCGAGATGAGATGGCACCTTGGAATTCATCTAGTCTTCATTTTACTAGTGAGGCCCAGAGAAGGGCATTCACTCACTCAAGGTCACACAGTGAGTTAATGATCTGAAATAATGTGTTTGGTATGTGAGTGTTTTATTGCAGTGCCTAACACACAACACACACCTAATAATCCCGGATACTCCCCAGCCTCTTGAAGTGTAATTAAACACGAAACTACTTGTAATTTTTTCCACTTTATGGGAACTTTATGCATCTGCCTCTGCTCACGCCTGGAACTTCTTCTGACTCCTCCTCCTGCCTCACCAGGTTAACTCCTGCTCATCAGTTAAGCCACAGTTTCCCTGATCCCTTGTCTTCCACCCTCACCCAGGACAGGTTAAGTGTCCCTCCTTGTGCTCCCCTTGTGGCCTGGGCACATCCTTTCCTCGTTATACTTACCACCTCGTGTGCACATCTGCTTCTGTGCCTGTCTTCCCTGATGATAAGCTCCAGAAGGTTGGAACTGACTCTGCATTCTTCATTTCATGCCCAGCCCCTCACCATACCTGGAACACAGGAATTCTCAGTAGACATTTATGGAATGATGTGTGCAGTGGGGTCCTCACAGGCCCAGGCCATAGACCAGCCTCCTTACTGCCTCCTCTGTAACTCACAGGGCCCAAACCAGACTGGCCGCTCAGATTCTGGTGGTCTCAGGGCTTTGCAGAGGAGTGCTGAACCCAAATCTCACTGTTTAGTAAGACACTTCTTCTCTTTTCCCTTCCGTAAAATACCAAATAAAAATGGTTCCAGGAAGTTACGTGGCTGAGAAATTCCAGGCTCTGTCTGAGCTCCTAGATAAAGGCTGTTATTGTTAGGAAGTTGGTCATTAATCCAACCTGTCTTTTCTCTGTGCTGTGATTCCACAGCCTTCTAGAGGTACTGGTTCTTTCTGTCCTCAGTTGCTCTTAAGCCTGTTACTAGCTGGTTACAACTAGAAAAAACAAAAACAAAAAACTTGCCCACAGTAGACATAAAAATGAGCTAAAGGTATCAGTTGGCCACAAACTCACTTTGTGCTCTGGGCTTGTGACTTTAAGTTAATGTGCTTTCAAAGTACCTTACCAGATGGCTGGTATCCTCATCTATAAGACAGGAAAAATAGCACTCACCTTGTCACATCATTGCAGGAGCGCAAGAAAATAAACTAGGGAGAGGTTCCTGGCACACAGTAATGGTTAAAGAAATGTTACATCTAAATCAGAGGGTGGAATCCTCTTACCTTGTTCTGCTGTAACCAGACTTCATCCAGGCTTCTAAGTTTTGTCCTAGGCATCACATTTAAAAAAAAATTTTTTTTTAATGTTTATTCATTCTTGAGAGACAGAGAGACAGAACATGAGGAGCAGAGAGAGAGGGGACACAGAACCTGAAGCAGGCTCCAGGCTCTGAGCTGTCAGCACAGAGCCCCATGCAGGGGTGGAACCACATACTGTGAGATCATGACCTGAGCTGAAGTCAGATGCTTAACCGACTGAACTACCCAGGTGCCCCATAGGCATCACATTTTAAAACAGGGATGTTGACATTGTCACCCAGAAGCAAATGACCGCTATGATAAGAATCTGGAAATCAGACTTTACAAGAAACAGCTGGAGGAGCTGGAAATATTTGGCCTGGAGAAGAAATAACTAGGAAAAAAATGGCATGGGCAGGCCTTAGAGAGGTCATCAAGTAACTGAAGGACTCACATCCAGGAAAGGATTAAGCCTCAGTTCGGTTCCATGAATATCTGTAGTATTTACCATCACATGTCAAGAGCAGAGAATGCAAAGCAAAGTAAAATACAGTCCCCGCCCCTGCAGGACCAGAACGGTGTGAAAGGGGTGTGTATGCTGTGCTGGGGGAAAGCGAAGAAGAATAATGCTGCAGAGAGCCTGGAAGGCCTCACCAGGGAGGGGACAGCTGAGTGGAGCTTTAGGCAGAGGAAGAAGGGAAGGGCAGGCAGGCAGCGAGCACGACATGTGCAGGCAGAAAGGCATCCTCAAGGAAAACCTCGGATGTGCTGGCAGAGTGGAGGGAAGCGAGCCTGCAAAGTCCAGCTGGAGCCAGATCGTCAAGGGCCTTGGATGTTAAGCTAAAGAGCTCGGACGATTTACCTCGAGTGGGTATTGAAGAGCCATCAAAGGCATTTAAGCAGGGTTGTTTTTTTTTTATTATGAAAGGATGTTGTAGTGTGGCGTGCTGAAAGGCTTTATGGAAGAGAGACAGAAGGCAGGGGAGACGGGACATTCCAAAGAGTTACATATGGGCTTGGCTCTTCCACTTACTGTGGATGAACTTGAGCACATTATTTAAACTCACTGAGTGTTTTTTTTTTTTTTTTTTCCCATTCATATATTGGGATGATCACATCTACTTTACAGAGACGTTTTAAGAACTAAATGAGGTGATGTATTTAAGCCCCCCATACATGTGCCTGGTACCCAAACAGTGCTCAGTAAGTAAGCACCCTCTCCTTCCTTCTCTTTCTCTTCTGGGCAGAGTAGACAGAGAAACAGAGTTCTCGCTGAAACATGGAGTCCTGGCCACACAACAGGATAAATTTCCTTGGGAGCACTGAACATCCTACAGGAAGTGCTCAAGAAGGCTATTTCTCTAGTGGAAGGGGAGACAATAAGATAAACCACTAAAATCCCTTTCTACTTTAAGATTCTATCACCTTCAGGACCTAAGTACTAAGGATATGGTCAAGAGCCTGAGGTATGATAAAACCTTTTTAGTATCGACCTTGTTAAAAACAGCCAATTGGACCCAAAGGAAATGAAACCTTTTCAAAACATACTGAAATACACAAGTTGAAAAGACCCACCCTAAACTTTTAACAGCCCCTCTGGAGTAGGTAACCATCGTGCAGGAGAAAGAGCTCTGGGCTTAATGATGAGAGGCCTACATTCCAGTGTCAGAAATTAAGGATTTTGCTGTATGGTCTGAGGCAGTTTCATTCCCCATGTCTTGGCCCGGGTTTCTCCATCAGGAAGATGTGGAGGTCGAACTTCGGTGGGGTCTTCCATAGCTAACATTCTACAATTCTGAGGGTGTAAGAGATTAAGGTCATGCAATTATGGATGTAAAAGGTTAGAAGGTTCTAAGCATTCCCACAGCAACTCGATCACACACAGGTTCTAATACGTCTCAATTTAATGGCATCACAGTCCGTAAAATATATTTTAAAATTGTATCGCAGGCACTGGGAGTGAGCCTCATTTGACATTCTTCTTAGAATCAGAACTTTAGAATTCAGTGCATTTCAATTCTCAGCGTTAAGTTAGCTGCAAATTGGATTATCTCATATTTCTGGTTGAGAGAGAAGGCACTTTCCCCAGTATGGCAAAGAAATAAAAATGTCAGTCATCTGTCGCAGAAGGAAGATGCTGTCTTACCTCTCTGTTAACTTCAGGGTCTAGAGGCTGCCTAATCTGGAAGCAGACAAAACCAAGACTGGGTATTAGGACAGCCTGCTTCTGTGCTTGCTATGCCTTTTGCCTGGAATGTCCTCCTGCCCATTCCTGTTCATCCTGTTTGAAGCCTCTTCCTCCTTTTTTTTTTTTTTTTTTAAGTTTATTTATTTATTCTGAGAGAGAGAGAAAGCATGCACGACTTGGGAGGGGCAGAGAGAGAGAGAGAGGGAGAGGGAGAATCCCATGCGAGCTGTGTGCTGACAGCACAGAGCCCCACACAGGCTCAATCTCACCAACTGTGAGACCATGACCTGAGCCGGAATCAAGAGTGGGAAGCTTAAGCCAGTGAGCCACCCAGGTGCCCCTCCCTCCTGTTCTGCACAGTAGAATGAGTCGCTCAATTCACTCTGCTCTCCCAGCACTTCCTATCAGCGTTCATCATAGCCGATGAGAAGCATTGCCGTGTAGCTAGTGATTCCCTGTGGATGGGTCAGGGGCACTGCACTGGCCATGTGCCAGGCATATATATCCTTTCATGTAATCCACACAGCACTGCTTAGGAAGTATACATTGTTATCCCCTGTTTAGCTGTGGAAACTAAGGTCAGAGAAGTTAAATTACTTGCTCCAGGTCATAGAACTGAGATGAATCAAACTTTTTTGATTCTAAAGCCCATGTGCTTTAGATTTTCCATGCCCTCTTCTTGTCTTATTTGTCTCTGTAACCTGAACTCTTACAATAGGCTAGCCTTTGGTATACATCAAGTACGACTGTTGAATTCTGCCCAATTCTGTTCAATCAATCGGTAAAGCTTTCCCCATCAGAGCACAGGGCTAAGAGAACTACGGAGGAAAATGTAATTGGGTGGGGATCTAGCTAGCCTTTTCTTGACTTGCAGTGAGCTTCTGGAGACATCTACTTTGAAATAAATACTCTCATTAGCCTTGGTGGTGTTTCAGCAGGACAGGCTGTGGTGGTCTCTTGACAAGGCCAGCTGGCAGGATAGATTCGTTTAACCACATTTGTTTCACATCTTTCTAATCACCCTTCTCTACGATCCTAGTTTCACAGGAGAAAATAGAACTCAAAACAACTTTCATACCTATGCAAAGGGGTGCATAGGAGCCTGAACAAAATCCTAAGAGAGCAGATTGGAGGGAGTGGTTAATTCTGCCTACAAGAATTGAGGAGGGTTTCACAGAGAAGGTGGCATTTGAGCTGGGACTTTAGGTTTACTTATTCATTGTTTGTTTGTTTGTTTTCTAGGCATAGAAAGGGAAAGGCATTCTGGGTAGAAAAGCTGCAAATAGTTCTGTGATGGAACATACCAGGGGGGATAGTAAAAGGTGAGATGAGAAAGCTTTGTGGGGCCAGGTAGTCCAAAGATCTTGAATGTCATGCTAAGAATTTGGATTTATTCTGTGGGTGTTCCATGACATTCCAATGTCCACTGAGCTACATCTTCAAAGCATCATAAATTTTTGTCTGTTGGCCCCAAAGTCCTGACAATAAGCAGGGAGAGAAGCAGTATAGTGGACATTGGAAGTCGGGGAGTCTAGATTCCAGTCTGATTCTGCTGTGTACTTATTAGTGACTCAGTCTCTCTGGGCTTCCATTCTCTCCTTTGGAAAGTGAAATGGTTAGAAGGTTTCTCAGACTTCTACTGTCTGCCAGCTTTACAAGGAAGATCCTTCATAAGGTTCATCTGAATTCCTGTGGCGGAGGGACCTGCTGGCATTCACGGCTTTGTGTAATTCCCCCCGCCTGAGTGTGGGCAGGGTCTGGGACTTGCTTCTAACTGATAGAATATAGCAAAGGTGATGGAATGGATGGAATATACATTATTACAAGTGGCTACACGGTTACATGACTTAAAAACTGTAGCACCCATCTCACTGGAGTCTCTCTCTTCTAAGTCCCCGGCTGGCTTTGAAGAAACAAGCCGCCGTCTTGTGGGATGCCTGTGTTGGGAGGCCCACGTGGCAAGGAACTGCAGACTGCAGGCAAGTCCAGTTGCTGAGGGCAGCCTTTGACTGATAGCAAGAAGGTGAAGCTCTCGGTGTTACAGCTGCAGGGAACTGAATTCTGTTAGTGAATGAGTGAGTGAGGAAACAGGTCCTTCCCCAGTTGAGCCTCAGATGAAATGGCAGCCCTGGATAACTCCTTGACTGCAGATTTGTGAGACCCTAGGTAGAGGGCTCAACTAAGCTACAGTCGGATTCCTGCTCTATAGGATCTGTGACATCGTAAATATGTATTGTTTTAAGCCCCTAAATTTGTGATAATTTATTATGCAGTGGTAGATACAGTTTCCCACCCTAGTACTCGAAACTCCTGACCTCAAGCCCTGTGCTCTGTTTATAATTCCATGTCACCTCTCTATGAATAATTGCATACCAGTATCGATGTGCATCTGTGTGCGAGAGGCTTTATCTGTCTATATCAATCTGTAGGTCATACCTTCATATTCAGTCACAGACCTGTGGGAAATACTTATTATGTGTGGGACACAGACAGATGGGTGAGCCCAGGGCTCTCTCCGAGGTGCTCACAGGCTGGTGAGGGAGACAGTCCCAAGCGCACCTGCAAAGGTGAGGGAGCTAAGGAAATAAATGTGTATCTAGCATTATTTAAACGAGTCCGTTTTCCCAGTGTTTTTTCCTTTGAGTCTTATAAACCTCTAAGAAAGATGCTGTACATCAGAGAGGTGAAGGGACTTGCCTTAGATGACACATCTCGTGGAGACCATATCCAGGACCGTAACTCAATTCTTCTGCTTCAAATCGTTGGGATGATTAACAATTAGCTGTACATTTTCTATGTATTAATAGATTCTACTGGAACTTCCCAGCAAACTTACGTGGAAGTCTCTGGGAGGTGACATGGCTGGAATTCTGCCTGATTCCAGTGTCAATGCACCCATGCGCTGTCTACATCGCCTCAGAGACAGGGGAGCCGGAAGAAGACCTGGGACTGTCTTCACGCGCCCTCAGCTGGCACATGGTGAGCATTCAAGTACAGAGGCTGAACTGCATATTTTTGTGGGCGTAAACTCTGCCCTCTGTGTCTGAGGCATCATGTGATATGGCAGTGGGGATGTGGAGCTGTGGTACTCAAACTCAGGAGCCAGTAAGTCACCTGAGGAGACCTGTTGAAATGCAGATTCTGGAGCCCTGCCTCCAGAGCGCCTGATTCAGTGGTGCCCAGGAAGCATTTTCATCAAGACCCTCAGATCGTTCTGACACAAATAAATCACAAAGCATATGGATGTTAGTGATAAAATCACAGCCATGCCAGGCTGAGGTTCAGTTTGCCTGCAGTCTGATGGGAGCTGTTCCCAAACAGATCCCCACTCATGTTTACGATTCCTTTTCCTTATAGAAAGGAGGAAGCCGGTGGTGTGCTAGTAAGTGTCTTAACTGGCTCTCTTCAGAAGGAATAAAAACAAACAAACAAAAACCCTGATTTATAGCATTTTCCAATATCCACAGTGTAAATACTCATACCATCGATGATGTCAAGCTACCAAAGGGATATCACTGAAAACTGAGTTGGGAGGGGACATGTGGCATTGTCCCTATGGCAACCGCCAGAGGAAGCCCAGGTAGGGGAGGGGACTTACTTCCCTGGGCCTCAGTTTCCCCACGAATAAAATGAGAATGCAGTAAGGACTTGTGATCTCTAATGGATTATGCTTTACTTAGACTAATTATTAGGCCTGACTGTGGGGTCTCTGGGTTGAGAAAAGTCAGATGTAGGGGGCCTGGTTGCCAGGGCACGCAGAGACGGGGACAGAGTGGGCCCAGCTCTGCTCATCCCTCTTTCTTTTCTTTTTTTTTTTTTTTTTTTTAACGTTTATTTATTTTTGAGACAGAGAGAGACAGAGCATGAACAGGGGAGGATCAGAGAGAGAGGGAGACACAGAATCTGAAACAGGCTCCAGGCTCTGAGCGGTCAGCACAGAGCCCGATGCGGGGCTCGAACTCACGGACCGTGAGATCATGACCTGAGCCGAAGTCGGACGCTTAACCGACCGAGCCACCCAGGCGCCCCTGCTCATCCCTTTTTCTTTGGGAGGGTAGAGGAGCTCACTGGCTGGGTGTAAGGAGCATGGGCTTCAAATCCTGGCCAAACATTTACCGAGCTTCTGCAAGCCTCAGTTTCCCGATCTGTAAACTGCAGGGAACAATACTGTACTCCCCCCCCCCCCCACCACACACACAGAATGGTTGTAAGGACTAAATGAGATGAAGTCTGGCACATGGTAAAATTTCCATAAATATTGACTCCCATATCTCCATTCCTTGCCTATGATGGTTATTTTCCAAATTTTACCAGAGCCTTGTGAGACCAAATGGCCAATTTCACTTATAAACAGAGTAGTAAGTCACCCATACTGTATGATTTGAGGGAAAGATCCTTCAGACAAAAAGTTAATATATATTTAATGTATATGCATATGCATATGCATATACAGATACATACATGGTGTGTGTGTGTGTGTGTGTGTGTGTGTGTGTGTGTTCCTCCGCTGTTCTATCATGGGGGCTGAACTCCCATTATTTAAATCTTTGTTAATGCCCCATAGCAAAAGACCACTAGGAGCACATCTGTAGTCAAGCAAAGTTGGATTTGTATTACTTGCTGCTTGAAGGACATGGAGCCCCTTGTGGCAGCTTGGGGTGGGTCAGAGGGTATTGACAGGGGCTGGTTGCAAGCAGGAGTTTGGCTCTCCCCAAGTGCTGTCGGAAGGCAGAGGCAACCCAGTGATTAGGTATCTTTTTATCTAAGACAGGGAAGAATGGAGAACTAAGTCTATAATTGGTAAAGAAGCCGCCTCATCACTCGTGTTCCCGAGAGAGGAGGATGTTGGTCATTTTTACGATTTTGTCTGTATTCAGGCGTGATTGTGGAGTGGTATATCTTTGTCTTGCCGTGTCACGGTTACTGCGACCTTGTCTCGTGTTGACGTCCATGTTCGCTCGGAGAATGCCATGGCCTAGCTGTGAGTGCCAGGCCAGCCGGCCACTGACAGGGCTGCTATTTTACGTCCCATCTTATTTATTCACAAGACAGTTACTGATGCCTTTTATGCGTGATCACACGTATCATCTCATCTAAACCTCACCACATCATCCTGTGAGGGATAATTATCTATCTCCGTTTTATGGATGAGGAAACAGACTCTGAAAGATGAATGACTTTCTAAATTCGTCCAGAAAAAAAAAAAAAAAAAAAGATAGTCTCCAGGGACTTGAATTCAGAACCATCTTCTCCGAGTCCGAGGCTCATCCAATCAAGCCGCTCCACAAGGAGCCAGGTTCTGACATGGCTGAGGATCACCCTAGTCCTCTTTTGCGACCTGAAAGAGATCGCTGTTCCTGGCAGGACTGCTGGGCTCTCCGGGTCCCCCGCCGAGGAGGTGACAGCGCAGAGGGGGTGCTGGGCCGGCCAGCGAGGTGCACAACTGGCTGTCAGTTGCACAGCAGTTTGGCATAACTGAGAAGGCAGGCGCTTGGGCTGTTTGTTCTAGACCTGCCAGTAACTCCCCATGTGACCTGGAATCAGTCATCTCCTGACTTTGGGCCTCAACCTCTCTAATGATCTAAGAGCCCCTGAACTCAGGAAATCTGTGAATAAACAGTGAGTGAATGTGTGAAATGAATGAATGAATGAATGAATGAATGGGAGGCTGACCAGAAATTGATTTTCTACAGTCAGTATTTTGTTTTGTTCCGTCTTTCTCCTCTTTCTGGTTTGTATGGTTCCAACCTCTGCTCCCGTCCCAGGCCTCCCTCCTCCGTGTCTGGGGCTCCCACGTACTCTCCCAGCCCAGTGGCCCAGCAGTGGCTGCTGACGCGGTGGCGTCTCCTGGCAGCCCCTCAGTCTCAGTGACCTCAGCCCTCATTTCCAGCTGCTCCAGCCAGTCCGCAGCCACCCCCAAATACTGCTTCCTGCAAACCCCCTCCAGGTCTGCTCACCCTCAGACCCTGAGAAGGGGCTGTGTCCTGCCTTAGAAATGACCAGATCCACCCCCCTCAGGCCCAGAGAGGGGGCAGTGTTTACACATGGTCACATAGCAACTGAGCCCATCACAAACAGAACCCAGGCAAACTGGGACGCCTGGGAGGCTCCGTCGGCTAAGCGTCCGACTTCGGCTCAGGTCATGATCTCACGGTCTGCGAGTTCGAGCCCCGCGTCGGGCTCTGTGCTGACAGCTCAGAGCCTGGAGCCTGCTTCGGATTCTGTGTCCCCCTTTCTCTCTGCCCCTCCCCCAACTCATACTCTTTCTCTCTCTCTCAAAAATAAATTCACAACAAAAAAAATTAAAAAGAAAAAAAGAACCCAAGCATCCTGATTCCTAGTCCTACATCCTTATCTCCTGGAAAAGGTCTGTTTTCATTTGAAGGCTGCCAGTTGTAGTCCATTCAGTATGTTGATTCCACACATGTTTGTTGACCAGTCTCCTGTGCTGGATTCTGGAGACAAGGAGAAGAATAAAACACTGTCTGTGCCTCTAGGGAATTCTAGTCAAGTGAGGAGACAAATAAATAGCTAATCATGCTATGAGTGCTCTGGAAACTAGGTAGACAGAATGCTGCAGGAAGATGGGGAGGGAGCAAGGGACTGCTAGGGATGGAGAGAAGGTCATGACATTTGCACTGGATCTTGAAGAATGGGTAGGAGTTTCCCAGGCAGAGAGCCGATGTGGGGCAGAAGAGCATTGCAGTCAGGGGTGGCTACTTAACCCATAGGAAGTCATGGAGCCATTGAAAAGCATGGCAGGAGTCCCCAAGTACGCAGTGGTGATGCAGAAAAAAATGGTCCTAGAATAAGAAAAAACTTAGGTTCTGATTTCAGTCCTGCCATGGAGTTGCCGGATGCCTTTAAAGCCAATTGCTTAGTCTCCCTGTGCCTCAATTACCTCCTCGTCTCTCCAGGAAGAGGCCCAAAGGCCGTATAGTCGTAAAGCTGCTCTGTCCAATATGGTAACCACTAGCCACAAGGCACTATTTCAATTTAAATTCATTAAAATTAAATAAAATTTAAAATTCAGTTCCTCCATTGCACTAGCCACATTTCAAGCCCTTCAAAGGCACCTGTGGCTAGTGGTCACTGTATTGGACAGCACAGATATTGAATACTTCCATCGTCCCAGAAAGTTCTATTGGGCAGTGCTGCTCCAGAGGCCTCTGGGTTCGGAGAAGGGAAGGGAATTTTTCCTGTCACAGAGCAAACTCTCCAGCCTCCTCACCTGCCCGTTCAGGAGGAGATCCCAAAGAATGGGATAGAGAGGACATGCCATTCCACTGCCAGCCTGGCTCCTGTCACACGATGACCTGGCTGAGAGGGCAAGGGTTCTTTGCCCCTCAGTCAATGTACACTATTTTCTGGTTTACCTGTGGGAAAACCTATCACAGTACCTGGCCCATAAAAGGGGACTTCATAAATGTTCAACTAGACTACCCCCCAGTTTCCTTCTGGGGAAGCTGAAGCCCAGAGCGGCTTTGTTTAGGACTCAGATCTCCAGGTTTCAAGCTATCTTGAACGATGGGATTTAGGGCACATCGATGGTCCAAGGGCCTCATTTTGTCCTAAGCACCTAGGTTTTGTTTAAGTTGTAATCCAAGTGATCTTAGGAGGAAACTGTCAGATGTGTGACCTCTAGTGTTGCCTTATCTGGGGCCGCATGTGTGAATGTGGGCTGGGGCTAGCAGGAACTGAACAGTGGAAAACCCTGTTTGCAACGCGCAAGACTTTCATGTGATCTGGTTCCACGGTTTAATAGAAAGAATTCAGTAGCAGGTAGGATCAATTTTTTTTTTTTTTTAAAGAATAGGAATTTCCTGCCTACTCTGTACCAAGCAGTGTTTGAGAGGGTCTAATAGATGACAGCCTGTGAGGCAGGGGGTGAGCAGGCTTGTTATCGTCACTCTGCACACAAGGGGATGGAGACAGGAATACGGACTTGCCCAAGACCCCGCAACTATTGAGCGGTGGAGCTGGGTCTCATACAGGCAGTGGCCTCAGTGTCCAGAATGTTAACCAGCCCTCTCAACCTGCCAGTGCTGAATATCAGGACTTGAGGGAGGCTACTGGACCATCCAGTCCAATCCATTTCTTTATTTTATTTTATTTTTTAAATACAATTTATTGTCATTTGGCTAACATACAGTGTATACAGCGTGCTCTTGGTTTGGGGGGTAGATTCCTGTGATTCATCGCTTATGTACAATGATCATGGGGATGCCGAAGACCACAGAGGGGCATTGATCTGCCCACGGCTACTTAGAAAGCTTTTTATGACAGACTTTGAACCTGTGGGACTCCTGACTCCTGTTCGATGTTCTCTTTGCTTTACTACTTTAAAAGAGACAATGGGGATGCCTGGGTGCCTCAGTCAGTCAAGTGTCTAACTCCCCTGCTTTTGCTCACTCTCTCTTTCTCGCTCTCAAAAATAAACATAAAAAAAATAAAGGAGTGAATAATTAAAATGACCCCTGAGCATCTTCTGGTTGCCCAACTTGTGCTGGATACGTTTGTGGAAAAAAACCTTGACCTAACAGAGAGATGCCTGGGAATCAAATCTTACCTCAGCTGCTTACCCAGGGACCTTGAGCAAATCAATTTACATCTCAGCCTCAATTTCTCCAGATAAGGAACAAAGATATAAACACCTTAAGGATTAAAGTAGAATGCTTAGCACAAAGTAATTGCTCAAGAAACAGGAATGGATTCTGAAGACACAGGTCCTGCCCTTCACAATCTGGATATGGAAGCAAGACTAACATGCAAGGAGGGTTGGGGGACAGCAGAGAGTAGACTTGTTTGTCAGGCCAGACAATGTATTTTAGGACAATTAACCGGCTGTTGACTCTGTCTGGCAAAGGAGTCTTTAACCTTGAGCTAAGGCACAATGAAGAGATGCTATGGAAAAGGCTGGCCTGCAGGAACCAGACTCGACACTAGGTGGCACTGGCGGCCCACTTGGGAACTGGGAGAACCCAGCAGGTAGCAGAGAACCCGGTGACCCGGTTTCCTTCTGGTGGCTGCTAGGACATTGGCCAACAGAGAGAGGGACAATGCATGCTGTCCTGAGGGGCAGGGTGCTGTGCCCCAGGAAAGAAGGATAAACAGGAACTTCTCACTCATTAACAGCCACTCTGCCATGTATTCTCTCAGTTTTACGCATAAGGCACTGTGACTCAGAGAAATTAAATAATTTCCCCAAGAGATACTATTAAGAAGTGGATCCCAGATGTGAATCCAGCCCCACTGATTGCAAAGCCCGTCCTCTTTCTAGGAAAATATGTTGCTACCAGCCAGTGGCATCCCACTTTATCGGCAGGCTAAACAGGATGTTGGGGGAGGTAACACCAGAAAATAGAAAACAGAATTAAAACTGCTTCCTCCCCTGTGACCTTTCTGCATAAATTCCCCATCCTTTTTCACCTGGTCTTCTGCAATAGCTTCCTAATCTATTTCCTTGCTTCTGTTCTTACACCCTTACAGCCTGTTCTCCAAGTGATTTTATTAAAACAAAGCCACATCACATTATTCCCCCGTTCAAAACCCTCCAATGGCTTCTTATGCCAATTAGAACAAATTTATCACCGGGCCTACAAGCAGCAGTGTGCTGGTAAATACTTAACGATAGGTTCTCAGGGGTGGGGAGCCCTGATTTGTAGCATTTGCTAATGGTAGTGTGCATTCTCCCTCCAAGGCCAATTCCAAGCTTCCAACATGACATCGCTAAACAATAAGTGCTCCAGAGCCAGTCTGAGTTGGCTCCAGACACTGCTGTGCCAAGGCGCCATATGTAGGAACTGGCCCCAGACCACTCCTCAAGAAGAACTGCTTATCCCTCTCCCCCTGCCCACCCTGCCGGATCCCTGAACTTCTCGCTGTTTCTTGAATGTAGCAAGCACACTTCTACCTCAGGGCCTTTGTACTTGCGCTTCTCTCGGTTTGGGATGCTCTTCCCCCATGTCTGTGAATAACTTGCTGGACCAGTTCTCTGCTCAAATGTTACTGAGAGGCCTTCCCCGAGCAACTTAACCTAATATATATGAACCCCCTCCCTCCATCACTTTTACTCCCTTACTCTGCTTTATGTTTTTCTATGGGCACTCGTCACTAACTGATAATAAATGATAGACTTTTTTATACTTATCTGTCTAGGTCCTTATTGTATTCCCACCCCCTAGAAAAGACAGGGCTCAAAGAATGCACTCAATATATAGTTATTGAATTAATAAATGAATAACTGTCTTTCATTTACCTGGAAGGAGCCCCACATGAGGCCAGGGCTACGCCCCACTCAGGTTCAGTGACTGGGCGTGTGAAACCCCACCAACATCATGGGATGAGAATCTTGAGTCATCAGTGTGAAACCTGTGCTGGATAAGGCCCCTGAGGTCTAGGGAGAAACCATGAGGCAAGGTGGTTAAGTACAGAAAAATTAATCCCACTTAAGAAAACCCTACAGACGAAAATCCCAAAATACATGAGGAAAGCTGAAGCTGGTAATGCCAACAAAATCAGTAACTGGCAGAATGACTCCCCTACAGACAAAAGCAAAATAATATCATTATCTAAAAACGACTTCAAAATCAATGTTGAAGCTCTCCAAATAACATCCACCCATAAAAAGAGAAAAACAAATTATAAATTTAATACAGGCAGAAATGAAAACCATTTATAAACTCTGGAGATGAGAAATAAAGTCATCAAAATAAACTGAGGAGACAGAATATATCTGGATTGGACACGGTAGAAGATAGAATTAATTATTTGGAAGAGAGAATTAGGGATCTCACTCAGGATGCGACAAGAGATAAAGAGCAGTGAAGTCGGAGAAGCTGTAAGGCATAGAGAGGTTGCAGATAGGGTTGATGGCTGCTCACATTCCCTTGGCTGATCCCAGCACTCGCCTGAAGACAGCTCTGTACAGGACAACAGCTTCCTGCATGTCGACGTGAGGGCATGCTCTGGCTGCCAGAGCGTGCTCAATTTGTACAAGGGGCAGGCAGAGTACTGGGGGAGCTAGCCCCAGGAAAGACCCTCAAGCAATAGTTCATGGCTAAATGCTCCACCTTCCTTGCGCCTTGGTGGGACAATTACACATTCCGTTTCCCACAGTGGGATAGAGCCTCAGTCACCCCCAACAGGAACTGCTCCTGATCAAATCTTTTGTCTCTTCCCTGTCTCATTTCCCTACTTCTTCACTGTGCTCCCTGGCATCATTTCCCAAATAAACCACAGTGAAACCTTGCTTTGCGAGCACAATTCATTCCAGAAGCATACTTGTAATCCAAAGCACTTATATATCAAAGCAAATTTCCCCACAAGAAATAACAGAAACTCAGATGATTCGTTCCACAACCCAAAAATACTCATATAAAAATGATTACAGCACTGTAATATAATACAAAATAATAGAGAAAATACAAAAGTGGAGCGAACAATAAACAAATTAACCTGCATTTACCTTGAAAACCTTCGTGGCTGGTGTGAAGGAGACACGAGAGAGGAGGGTTATTGTGTCGGACGACTTTCACTATCACTCACGGAATCACGGCTATCTATTGGCTCAACGGAATCTTTTTCTTTTCATGCAACTTTAACAAGGAACCTATCCAATGACACTTGCTTTTGCCTCCTTTTGAGGATTTTGTGGAAATGCCACATTGCATTGACGATCACCTACAATCCTGCCGTGAGAGAGAAAAAAAAACATCGACTCAGTTGTGATCATGTGACGTTTAGCATCACGTACTACTCGTATTCTAAGGCATCACTCATTTATCAAGTTAAAGTTTATTAGAAATGTTTGCTCTTCTTGAGGAACACCCACAGAACAAGTTACTCGCCATCCAAGGTTTTACTGTACTTGCATCCAGATCCTTGTCTCAGGATCTGTTTTTGGGAAACCCAAACTAAGACAGGAAAATAACCATGGCTTACACAAGATACAAGTCCATTTCTCTCTCATAGTGGCTCATCATTAGGAAGTTTAGAACAACCTTATAAAGTCATTGAGACCCAAGCTCCTTCTATCTCAATTCTCTTTCTTTCTTTCTTTCTTTCTTTCTTTCTTTCTTTCTTTCTTTTAGAATTCAGCATATTTTAAATGTTTATTTTTGAGTGAGACACAGTGCGAGCTGGGGAGGGGGAGAGAGAGAGAGGGAGACACAGAATCTGAAGCAGGCTCCAGGCTTTGAGATGATAGCTCAGAGCCCAACGCAGGGCTCGAATTCATGAACCGTGAGAGCATGACTGGATCTGAAATCGGATGCTTAACTGGTTGAGCCGCCCAGGCATCTCAATTCTACTTTATGGTCTGAGATGGCTCCACCACTCCAGCCATCCTGTGCATTTTCCAGATAGCAGGAAGAAAGACAAGTCAAATAGCACATTCCTCTGCTTTAAAGACGTTCCAAGGAAGTTCCATATGACTCTTGCTTGTGTCCACTGTGCAGAGCTCAGTTATTTATCTGTATGTAGGTAAAGGGAAGACAGAGAAGTATAGTCTTTATTCCCAGCAGCCACATGCCTAATTAAAAGTCAGAGATTCTGTTTCTAAGGAAAAGGGGAAAATAGATACTGGGAAACAACTAGCATTTTATGCCCCAAGCAGTTAAGAAACGTGGAGTATAGGTTGACAGAATGCCATATAGGGGTTCCAGGAGAGCACATAGGGAGTGTAGAAGAAGCAAGATTAAAGAAATAAGGGCTGAGAATTTTCCAGAATTAAAGACAGACGTGAGAGCTCAAATTCAAAGTGCATACTCAATGCTGAACAGAGCAAATAAAAGTAAATTCACACCCAGATGCACTGTAGTGAAACTACAGCACATCAAGGATAAAGAGAAAACATAAAAGCTACTGCAAAGACACCCCGGCTTCCTGGGACCTCATCCAGAGCCAGATTTTATGCTGATGCCTCAAGGCTCTCATCCTGTGATGCTGGTGGGGGTTTCACACATCCAGTCGCTGAACCTGAGTGGACTCCGGCCTCACCGGGGCTCCTTGAGCCCCCTACACCCCGAGGGAGTCAAATTCCTGGCTGTCCTCCCTGCTTCTGTACACACATCCCTAGCTTCCTTCCGTTTTATCGAGCCCTTTGCATGACTATTCCATTTCTGGTCCATGAAAATGTCTATCCTGGATTTGAGCAGGGCTTTTCCTGTCTCGAATTTATCTGGTGTGTGTGTGTGCGCGCGCGCGCCCGCGTGTGTTTTAAATCCTTGCTATGAGTTTAGTGCGTGGAGGTGGGATTCAGAACACAAACTTACAGTACCATCTTGACCAGAAGTCTCTGGACGCTTCGGATCTCCCCAGGGTGGAGACACCCTGCCTGTTGTAAGACTGTTTCCAGCAACCAGGCATGCAGATATGGGAAAGGAAGGAATCTGCCCTTCTGGATGCTTCTGTTTCCTTCTCCAAGGAGATGCAGGCCCTGGAGGATCCAAAGAGCCCCCCCCCCCCCAACCCCGAATAAAGCGTCTTTGGGCCTCCTGGCCTCCCGGCCCCCTGGTTCATTGCTCCCTGACTCTCCCAAGTCACTCCATCACAGGGCTTCCTGCCAACACTCCACCTCAAAGGTCTTCACTGACGTGGGGCTTCAGGTGTTCATGGCCATATTTGAATTTCAACAAGGGACTCATAAAGATGTTTTCATCTTTAAAATGTACAGGAATGGAATTCAAATGGCGGGATGACAGGCGGTGTTTGGGGTCGATTGGCTGGGTCAGAGACATCACACCTGGCTGGCGGGGAGAGCTTTCTGACGACAGGAGCTGTCCAACAAGGCGTGGGCTGCTGTCACTGGAGGAACTCAAGCGGTGGACGGCTGACCTTGCACTGGATGGAGGGAGTCTTGAAGCAAGAGGGAGGGTTCTGGGAGCAGCAAGGGAAACAACTCCACAAAAGCATCTGTACATCGAAAAGCGTCACTAAAATGTTCTTACTGTTCTGAAGCCAGCGCACTCCCCACACTGATGCGTTTCCAAAAGCATATCCTACGCTGCCACCCTGAAAATTGAGCGCGTAGTTCACCTTCTTGGGGTCTCACCTGTGAAGGAAAGGATTGGACTCAATCCCGGTGATTCTGAGAGTCTCCACCAGCAGATCTCAGAGTCCAGGCCATGAGAGGCCTCCCCCCTGCTTCCCAGAGCTCAGCCCCCTCAGTCTACCCCACCCATGTTCTCCCATCTGTGTGACCCATTCTGAAGAGGTGATCCCACCTGCCAGTGCTACTGTCCCCCCAAAACCTGTATGATCTTTCATGTGTCACAGTTACCATAGCGGTAAGATTTATCTTCATCTTTTACAATTAAAAAAAATTTTTTTTAATATTTATTTATTTTTGAGAGAGAGAGAGTGTGAGTGGAGGAGGGGCAGAGAGAGAGGGAGGCACAGAATAGGAAGCTGTCAGCACAGAGCCCAACACAGGGCTCCAACTCACTACTTCAAGATCATGACGTGAGCCAAAGTCAGATGCTCGATTGACTACGCCACCCAGGTGCTGCCATCTTTTACACTTTAAAAATAGGAATGGCATTACTGGTTTGGTCTGTGTTTTAAAGCGATAGCATTTTTCTCCCATTGCTCTCACATTTGCGATGCCCTTAAAATTTACTCTAAGAGAGAAATATAACCGCAGAAAGAGTCTCAGGGAAAAATGGGTATTTTTTCTCCCAATTTTGGTAGGGCTAATAGCATGATTGGCAACATATTAGAGTTTTTGTAGCATGACTGGTGGCATAGAATGGATTCTCTTAAGGGCCCTTTCACTGCTCACCTCCCTTCCTGGGCCCAGCAGGTGACGGCAGGATCCTTGCAGACCAGTGCACCTGTCATTGCTGGTGGCTGCCTTGAAGAAGGAAGAGAATTCAGATTTATTGAGTGCTATGTCCCTCACAAGTGCTGTCCTTTTCATCTATCCTGGGGCCCATTTTACAGATGAGGTATCTGGGCCCAGAGACGTGGAGTGACTTACCCAAAGTCACACAGCCAAGAAGAGGCAGAGCACCTTGTTCTCTCAACCAAATTCTGTCCAAATCCTGCGGTTGGTCTCTGTTTGGCCGCCTTTTCTCAGGGAGGGAGGGTTTCTGCTTAAGCAAGAATTTCTATGTGGATTATAACCCTTAGGTGATGACACATTGTTACAAATTTTAGCTCTCACCTGTGTGGCCCTTAACATTTGGGGATACCTTTTCTGATTACGAGTGTAATATACAATCTGTTCTTTGCTAACTTTTTGGGGGGTAACTTTTTATTTTACAGATACACAGGAAGTTGCCAAAATAGTACAGAGAGGTCCCATGACCTTTCATCCAGTTTCCCCTAATGGTACCATATCAAAACCAGGAAATCCATTTTCATACAATGTGTGTGCACAGTTCTGTCATTTTATCACATGTATAGGTTTGTGTAACCACCACTGCAGTCAAGATACAGAACATTCTATCCCCACAAAACTCCCTCGTGCTGTCCTTGATCCTCACATCCACGAACTTTCCTCCCACTCCCTAACTCCTGGCAGTCACTAATCTTATCCCATTTCTATAATTTTTTTTCATGCCTAGAATGTCATATAAATGGAATCACACGGTATGTAATGTTTTGAGATTGACCTCTTTCACTCAGGATAATGCTGTTGAGCGCCATCCAGGTTGTTGCCTATATCAACAGCTGGTTCTTTTTTATTATTAAGGAGTATGCTATTTGGTTGGGGGGGAGGTCAGTTTTTTAAAAACTTAGAATTACAGACAATATACAGAAAACCATAGGTAAAAAAATCCCAAGCCCCCAGATTGGAGGAGGGAGGTCTCCTGGTTTCCTCCTTGCCCAGGTGAGGCCCGTTTTAGGCCCTAGGACCTGGCTGTGAACCCAGGTGCAAAGTCGGGAGAGGAGAGCCAGACAGAAGACAAAGCTGTGGGCCCCAGGCCCTGCTCCTCCCTCTCCTCCCCTCTGTGGGACTCCAGCTGGCTGCTGGGACTCTCTCTTTGCATCCCTCTTTTCTTTTTTCCCCTCTCTTTCTCCTCGCCCCGTGTGTCTCCATCTGTCTCTCTGAGTCAGTCTCTCTTTTTCTCAAACCACAAAACATGGCTAAATGCAATTTCCATTGAGTGCAAAATCTTGTGTCTGTGCTTCATTATTCTGTCTGGATCCGTACATGTTTTCAATTGCATAATTCCCCTCCTTCCTCATTTTCTCCCCAAGACTTTCTCCCACATAATATGAGCATTTGGGGGCCAGCTTTTGACAGTTCTGCCTTTGAATGTTGTGAAAAGTAGAGCGAGTGCCTCTTTCAGCCCTGCGCCACCAGGGAGGCTTGGTTGGCAAGTTCCCCGGGGTTCCTGCAGTGCTTTGTCCCCTAGGCCAGTCCCGGGCGATGCGAGTGCCCCTTTACCAGCCCGCGAGAAGGCCAAGGCTTGACGTCAGCACCTGCCTTAGAAGAGTCCAAACAGCCTTCTGATGGTCAGCTCAGGACCCTCCACACCGCTGGTGACCGTGGCGGTGGGGCCGAACTGCCCACCCCCCCTCCTCCGGCTCTTCAGAGCCTTAAACATGTGGACCGCCCCTATTCATTCATTTATGCTTTCAGTCATATACAACTGGAAAAGTCTGGCTTTTTGCTCCAATGGCCATTGCAGTTTTGAAATGCGGTTGAGAGAAAATAACCTAAATACCAACAAGAAGGGAACAGTTAAACACATTGTGAGATGTCCTATGAGATCAAACATTTAAAAGTCACTAAAAATCATGGTTTGGAGAGTTTTCAGAATGGGAAAGGATGCCTGGTATACTGTTAGAATCCCAATGGTGTAAAAATGCCTCAGTATGGAAAAATGGCTTAGAGAAAAGGCACCAAAGTGCTAACAGTTCTTATTTCTAGATTGTGGGATTACAGGTGACTTACATTTTTTCTTAATGTTGGCAATAAGCACGTTTTATCTTTATAATCAGAAATAAATATGCATTATTAACACTAAATGAAGCCTGCTGGATAAAACGTCGCTTCTATAGCCTTCTGCTCAAGGGGTGTTATAGAGCATCTCCCCTCCCCAGGGAGGGTGGACCCTTGTCCAGGCACCTTCCTCTGAGCTCAGGTCCCTGCTGCTGGGCCAGGTGGTGCCTGCCCTGCCCCACCCTCCTCCTCCTTGTGTGTGTGTGTGTGTGTGTGTGTGTGTGTGTTTAATGTTTATTTATTTTTGAGAGAGAGAAAAAGAGACAGAGTGCAAGTAGGGGAGGGGCAGAGAGTGATGGAGACACAGAATCTGAAGCAGGCTCCAGGCTCCAAGCTGTCAGCATAGAGCTTGACAGCATAGGGACTTGAACCCACAAGTCTCAAGATCATGACCTGGACCGAAGTCGGATGCTTAACTGAGCCACCCAGGTGCCCCACTTCCCGTGTGTTTTTAAAGGGAGTTTGCAGCAGAGTGGGCAGGTCCTGCCTGACATGTGCATCCCTGCACTACACTTCTGAAGCCAGGGACGGCCCCACTCTCCTGATGCAGTGCCCTTGACCATCCTCACGGCTTCCAAGTGGATTAGATGGGCCCCGTGTACCCCATGCACTCAGCACACACTCTTCATGCAAGGCCACCATGCGGTCTGGCCACCTGGACACTGGCATAGGCACTGGGCTTCCAGACGTATGCATGGAACTCACAGCTCCCTGGTTCCAGCCCAATGTACTAGAACGAGCACAGAGTTCTAGAAGCTTCGATTCTGCCATTCACTCCTCCCTGGGAGAAGAGAACCGTCCCATTTGCAGCACAGAAAGTCACAAACAGTGTCTGGGGGACATTTTTTTGACCAAGGGATTTTCAAGCCAGTTCCAAGTGCAAGAATAGTCTGCAGTCTGGCTACCCCAGTAATGGCTTAGGGCTGGGCTCTGGGGCCAGTCTGCCTTGGTTCTGATCCCAGCCCCACCACCCTGGGCAAGTTTCTTCCCGTCTCTGTGCCTCAGTTCCCTCGACTGCAAAATGGACGCACCTACTTTACAGAATCTTCGTGAGGAGTAAAGAAGTGGACTCATGTCGAGTCCTGAGAGCAGGGCCTGTCCTGGAGCGGTCCACAGGGAATGTTAGCCATTATTCTTATTCCACCGTGCGGTCATGGGAATGGGAAAGCAGGATTCTTGACATTGGGGCTCTCCCAGAAAAGCCCAGATGTAAGTCTCTGTGATGAATGCCAAATGAGGATTACCAATTAAAAGCCCTGCCTCAAATCTGCCTGAAGAAATACAGGCCTCAGTGTGGGGGGGGAGCGTGGGGGGTGGGGAGGCCAGGGAGCACAGCCGGCTTGGCCTCCAAGGAGGCTGGGAGCAGAGAAAGGGGCTTGGCCAGGAAGCCTGGGGTGCCTCTGCCAGCAGAGGGGGATGTAGCAGGCGCCTTTAGAAAGGTTGCAGTTCCAGCTGGGACGGGGGTCCGCAGAGGGGGCTGGGACAAAGGCTAGGTTTGAGTCTGCTCTTGTGATGAGCGTACATTTGCAGCTGCTGTCTTGTCACAACCACCCTGCTGGTGGATTCGAATATAGAGGAGGAAACAAGGCTAGGCTCAGCACCCTGAGACTGGGAGGGACAGGGCTAAGATCTGAATCCAGTGCTGTCTGTGCAGTAGACCCCAGCTCCTGCCTTCCCTGGGGTGGGGGGATGGCTTTGCTCTGGGGTGGGGGTAAGGAGGGTCGGAGCCTCGGGAGGGGACACCCGGCTGCAGGGAGGGGGAGAGGCTGAGGGAAACCCAGCCCCAGGTGTGGAGAGACCCAGCACTACTGGGCAGCCACGTGGGGAAAGAGCAGAAAGTAGGTCAGTCACGCAGGAGACAGAGCGTGAAATTAATGAGCACGCAGGAGCTGGGGTAGTCACCTTCCAGGAGGGCCCAGAAGGAGGGATGCAGTCTCTTGGGAAAGGTGGTGGGCCCTGAGGGGCTGGGGCAGGTGGGGGACGAGGGCTGCGGTATCAGTGTTTTCTCTCCCTGCCCCTCCGCCAAGGGGAGCATCGTGGGACAGGATGGGGAAATGGTGGCAGAGTTTCAGGGATAGAGACTGGTGGGGAAGGGGCTGTCAGATATAAGGCCTACGAGGGCAGAACCGTAATTGTTTTCTTTACTGCTGCCTGGGACAGTGTCCTGAAGGTAATGGCCCTATCTGAATGAATACATGGTTAGAGGCAGCTTGGCTATGTACATTGTCGGGGACCCAAGGACGTGAGGCCCCTGTTCCTTACTGGTATCGAAGGAACTTGAGCTGAACTCAAGGTACTCGGTAACCTCTGCCGAGACCTACGATGTGCTGGACCCTTCCCTTATGAAGCTCACCACCTAATGGAAAAACAGGTTAGCAAATGATCCTAATACCATCTGCTAAGCAGGGCAAACGGATAGAGGGGACACAGAGGAGAGACAGTTCTGTTGGGGGTGTGCTTGTGGTACAATTTCTTAGAGGAAGTGACTCAACAGCTGGGTTTGAAGGAGGAGGACAGGCCTATATTATGACTTTTGTGGTCCTAGACACTTTTGCCTTTATGGGCCCCTTCCTACACACACACACACACACACACACACACACATGCACGCACACATACACATACACGCACATGCATGCACAAATGCATGCATGCACACGTACATTGTTAAAATTAGGTGTGCAAATGATGCACACGGAGGAAATTTTAAAGTATATGTAAAGTTTATTTATTTATTTTGAGAGAGACTGAGACAGCATGAGTTGGGGAGGGCAGAGAGAGAGAGAGAGAGGGAGACTGAATCCCAAGCAGGCTCCATGCTGCCAGTGCAGAGCCTGATGCGGGGCTCGAACCCACTAGCTGTGAGATCATGACCTGAGCCAAAGTCAGACCCTTAACAGACTGAGCCACCCAGGCGCCCCTAAAGTATATTTAAAAAAAAACAACAGAAATATACATGAAAATATATTTTGCAGCCACACTAGTATAAAGGGAAATTATTGACGTTACATATTAAAACATTTTCTTTGACCTGAAAGTTTATTTTTTCTTCTTCTGATTTTAAAAGAAATGAAAACATTTTCATGGGTCCCTAAAAGTGTTTCAGGCCTGCAGCCCGATTCCTGCTATGTCTTTTGGGTAAACCAGCCCAGACTGAGAAGAATTTGCTTGGCTGACAGGACCGGGAAAGGCATTCCCAGGTAGAGAGGGCAGCGTATGCACAGACACAGAGGCCTGAGGGTGCCAGCGGGTTCTATCAAGAGCATGTTGTCCTGGGAGGTGGAACGCTAGGTATTTAAAGACACTGGCAGGAGACAGGATAGGAATTGTCAGATGGAGGTGCACGGTTGAACACATTGTTATGTGCATCCCCGAGGTTCTGGAATAGGGTTCAGAGGTTGCTGATGAGAAGGGAAAGTTCCTGGACCTTGATTCCAGAGGCTATGCCCAGAATGGTGATAGGTGCTTGCTGAAGTCTCTCCCAGCTCCAGTGACTCCCCCATACTGGCTAGGACTGGGGGTGGGGATGGAAGAAAAAGAATCCTAGCTGGCTCCTGCTTTCTCTCCACAGGGCAACATGGAGTCCCTTTGGGCCGTAGGAACTGCTTCTCAAAAGAGCTTCTGACCCCTGGAAAGAGGGGATATAGGGTGATTTGGCAGAAAGGTGGTGGGATTTGGTAAGAGGCTGACCTGGGCTCAAATCCCAGAGCTGCCACCTGTGAGCTATGTGACCCTGGGCATGATGCTTCACCTGTGGACCTCAGCTCCTCTATGAATGTGGGGTATAGTCCCCCCTGGCAGGGCTGTTAAGGAGATTAAATGGGATTACACACAAGGCCAGGACAGGGCCCAGACACAGTAGGGGCTCCATCAGGAGCAACATGACTATGTATCTGCTCTACAAGGCGCCAGACATCATATGATGGTGAGCACCAGGCATGTGCCCTTGAACACGGTAGACATGGCCCTGTTCTCAAGGGGCTGCTTCGGTACCCCACACGTCATCTCTAGTCATCATGTTGGGGCTGGCTTGTTGCTGATGTAGGCTCGATCCTGCTTCTCTGGTAACCCAGGTGGTCTAGTTGACTGGGGCCGTGGTAAGCAGAGATTCTCCAGGAAGTGTCGTTTCTAGCTGGGCCCTTGAAACCCATGATTCTCCCAACTGAAACCAGCCAACTCGTCACCTTCAACAGGAAACTCTCTTTTCATGCCAGTCCAGCACCTTGCATATATTCACAAAAGTCCGGCAGGGGCAGGCCAGAGTCTGTGCTCTTGGTTTCCAGGCGAGGGAGAGGGGGCAGGTGACTCACCCAAAGGCACAGGGAGTGCGTAGGAAGCTAAGACTTAAACCTGAGCTGGTCTGACTCTGAAACCTGGTGCTGGTTCTAAGACACGTATGACTGGGGCAGAGCTGGGGGTCTGTGAACCTTTGAACTGGCCCCCTTCTCCTGGGGACTCCTTCTGACCTCCAACCCCAGCTCCATCAGCCCTGCCAATGAGAAGGCAGGGATGGGGGGTGCCGGCAGGGTAGAGTCATGGGGACACAGAGGTCTCTGGTCCGGCCCCCATTGGTCAGCAAACAGGTGGCCTTATACATGCCACGCTGTACCCTAGGCCTGCTGAGAATAATCTGACATTAATTACCCCTCTGAGAACTCACAGTCTAGAGCAAGGTTTGTCCACCCTGGCTCTCTTGACACTTGGGGCCAGATGATTCTCTAGGGAGGCTATGCATTATAGGGGGGATATGTAGCAGCATTGCTGCTCTCTTCCTGCTAATTGCCAGTAACATCCCCTCAATCATGACAACCAGACCATGTCTCCAGACATTGCCAAATGTCCCATTGGGGGACAAACTCCCCCTGGTTAAGAACCTCTGGCTTAGGCTGACACATCAGTGCAGTGTGCTGCAGGCTGTGCCCGAGGTGAGCATGGGGGGGGACAGAACACAGGAGAGGCTTCTGGGAAGCTGGACCCGACGGTGGCAAGGCCACGGTTGTACGGCAAGTTCCCAGTGGAGTTGGGTTTCCAGCTCAGAATCCTTGTGCCCTGCCCCAGTGCTTCCCTCCTGGACACTGACTGCTGCTCTCCAAATCCGTCCACTCCCCTGACTCCCCTGCCAGAAGTGGCTTCTGCTCTAGGAAGCTAGCCACACTGGTTTGAGCAATCTGGCTTTCTCTACCCAGGGCGGGTCTCACGGCCTTGCCGTAGAGTTGGTGCCCAATAAGCTTTCACGCATGTTAAGAAAGGCTCTGCTCTTCCCTTGGGATGGCCCTCTGAAAGCTGGCTGGGTGGCCACTTAAGTACTGTGCTTATGCTAAGAACAATCCTTCAACCAAGTGCTCTAGTGTAAGCATTTCCAGGTTCCCTGCTCCACAGAAGCCGCTGAAACGTGGGAAGGACAAAACTCTGCAGCCTCTGGGCCCGGAGATGGGGTTCCCCCAGCTCTACCCTTCAGCAGCTGTGTGACCCCGACACAAGGCCACCCTCCTGCAGGGTCTCTGCTTCCTGATCCTCAATGTAGGCACGGCCGCCATTTGCCCCACTCCTCATAGCGTCCTAGGGATAACGCTCAAACGTCACAGGAGACAATTTTATAGACAGAAGTCTCATGCATGTTAATGATTTTCTGAGTTGCCAAGGGACCTCGAGGGTTGGTGTTCTGGCTTTTTCTTTCCTTTGAAAAGTATTATTTGAATTGTCACCCGCACATGTAACAAATATTTATTGAGCCCTGACTCTGTGCCAAGAACTCAGCAGTGAACACACAGAACAGGAGAGAGACAATAAACAAGAGAAGTGAGGTACCTGTAGATAGTATGTTAGATGGTAACAAATGTAAAAGGAGAGAAATCAAAACCGTGCAGGTTGTGGGGCGGGGGGTGTGTGTTGAAGGGAAGACCCCCTCTGGAAGCTGACATTTGAGTAAAAACCCAAAGGCACTGATGCCAATGTTACTCCAAACTGGGGAACAGCAAACACCATACCCAGATGTTTAGGAACAGGGAGGAGGCCAGGGCAGGGGGCTGGTGGCAGGGTGGGGAAGTGAGGTTGGGGGTGGAGAAGGGGGAGCATGGTAAGGGAGGTGGGGGAGGCAACTCCCAGTGACCTCAAGGCCACCCTAGGGACTTTGGCTCTTCCTTTGGGTCCAGAGGCCAGTGGTGGGTTCTGGATGCAGGAGGGACAGGGTTGCTCTGACTGACCTGCTGAGACTGGCCACGTATCCGGTATTTCTCATACTTTGTTCTCCCAAGAACCCAATATAAAAAAGTCAATCCTGGGGGCTCCTGGGTGGCTCAGTCGGTTAAGCATATGCTTCGGCTCAGGTCATGATCTCGTGGTTTGTGAGTTCAAGCCCCACATTGGGCTCTATGCTGACAACCTGGAGCCCACTTCAGATTCTGTGTCTCCTTCTCTCTCTCTGCCCCTCCCCTGCTCTCTCTCTCTCTCTCTCTCTCTCTCAAAAATAAGTAAACATTAAAAAAAAAAGTCAATCCTGCTTTTCACGTAGTTCAGAGACTTCTCTCAGATGGCCAGCTGAGCCTTTGATAGAGCCAGGACTTGACCCCCAGTCTGTCCCAGCCCCTGGTATTTCAGCTAGGGCCACTCCACAGCCCATAGCAAGTCCCCATGTCCCCCCAAATCCTTGTTGAAACAGACAAAAAATACATTTCACAGCAATTTAGGATTATTTATGCCCCACTAAAGAGTGGTTGTTGAAGACTTACTCATCTCTTAAGTGTTAGGTATCACTCCACGAAGAGACAACCTTGGAACAGGGGAGGAAAAGGCAGAAAAAGGTGCTAGAATCTGGAGGCCTGAACTCTGGTTTGGATTCTGCCACGTTGTTGCTGCTTGACCTTCTCAGTTCCCTCCTCTTTGAAATTCCTGACCTGCCGTTCTCAAGGTTGTAGTGAGGACAGAGAAGGTCAGGAGCCCGCTCTGGCAGGGGAAGGAACCCCTAGATCTAATTTTCCTTCCTACCAACCTGCAGTGGAGGCCATATGCCCCTAGGTGGCGCAGTTTTCCTAGGCTGAACCCAGCAGCTGCTGCCAAAGGGGGTCAGAAGATTTGGGGGACACTGCGGGTAAAGATGATACTGGAAACCAGTAAAGTGGGTGTTTGAGGTTGAATTCTGCAGCCGGTGACCCTGCTTATCCTCCAGTGGGCGCCATGGGAGTTAGTAGAGCAGGGCACCCAGGCCCCTCTATCAGACCCTACTGTGGAAACTTACGGGCTGTGGTCCTTGGGGTCATGGAATGAAGGGCCAAGGTGTATGCAGTGCAGCATCTATTTTCTTTTCCAGATGAGGGAGCTGCAGGGTGGAGAGGAGGAGGCTTGCTTGGTCACCCTGGGACTCAGGGATGGAACTGCTGCCCAGCTGGTCCCTCTGCTGATTAAATACAGAGCACTTGATGACAGCATGAAGTGCCACCCCCTTGGGTGGCCTTCTTGCCTCTCAGCATTTCTTCCTGGGTTGGCCCTCCTCCTCCACTTCACTGGATGCTCTCAGGAAAGGCTGGGAGAGCAGTCATTAGCTCCTCATATGAAGAGTGGTTCTCTGGGCAGCAGAAGAACACAGGCTAAAGGGTACACTGGGTGTTCCAGCAGCTTTGTCATTACCTTAGGAACATGTGCCCAGGGCACATGGCTCTTTTCTCCCTGCCTTCCGTGTCCTTATCCGTAAAGTGCAGTGGGAAAAGAAAGAGAGGGGTGGGCTGGGTATCACCAAGGTCAGTTTGTAGCTCGGACCTTCTGAGTTACACTTGAAGCTTCACTTCTGTCCATCAGAGTACAGGTAGGGGAGGGGAGGGGAGGGTTTCAGGTCTTTCATTTAAAAACACGGGGAGTGGACTAGATGATGTGTCATTCTGGCTCTGATATCTGCTTGGCAAGGATGAGAGGCAGTCCCAGAGGCCACAGCCACCCACTCTGAGCTGCCAATACATGATGGCTGCCCTGGGAGGTGCAGACCTGCTTCCTTCCACAGCCTCCAGAAGAGGCCCCGCAAAGTGGAAAGGCAGGCCCCTCAGCAAGACTGGCCTCCTTCCGCAGGCTCTGAAGGAGAAAGCCTTCCTCCTCCCTGCAGAGCTGAAACCCATCTGCACATCCAAAGGGTGTTCCCTCCTGGGCTGAATTACTAACTGTCTGACTCCCCGGCCAGACGAGCCTCTTAGTGACCTTGGGCTCTTTCCAAAATCAAATGTTCCTTCAAAGGAAGCAAGAGATTGGTCACCACTGAAGAAATTCAGAGAATGACAGCTGGAGGAAAATCCGAGGGGGAGGGGAGAAAACACTCACTGTCAGGCAGGCACATGCTAGGCACTACAGGGGCCCCCTCCTGAATATTAACCCCGTTAACCCTGTCACCCAAGGCTGAAGTATTATAATGCCCTGTTTTCAGATGAAGGACCACTGCAGAGCTAGTGAATGGAGGAGCTGGGGTTTGACCCAGGTCTCTGAATCCAAGCCTGTCCTTGTCCCACTTGAACATCCCACGGCAGGGAGGAATAACAGAACACGGGTCAGGAAGCCTGGATTCTGGCTTCAGTTTTGGATGTTGTGTGATGGTTAATGCCAGATAGCATTTTATAGTCTCAACATGATGAATCTTGTTGTGTCTTATTTGATTCTCAGATCAGCCCATTATACAGATGAGGAAACTGAAGCGCTCTTCGGTCTACTGACTTCCCCATGTGTGCTCACACAGTGGCTGGGTTGGCTTTAAACCAGATCTTTTGACCCCAGGGTCTGTGCAGCCCACAGACAATTTTTTTTGACACGTCACGCCTTTTTTCTTGGATTCATTTTTTTCCAATCTGAAAATAAGGGGTTGGATTAGATCAGTAGGCAATCCGTAGTTCCCAGACCCCATTATTT
Source organism: Panthera uncia (assembly GCF_023721935.1). Lineage (NCBI taxonomy): Eukaryota > Metazoa > Chordata > Mammalia > Carnivora > Felidae > Panthera > Panthera uncia. Next base: position 73,145,768 of record NW_026057585.1, on the reverse strand, counting down.
AAACAAAAATTGGGGAACTCATAGAATTTGGCGACTTAAAATTTTGTCAAGTAAGTGTACTTAAAGCAACATTTTACCTTTAAAAAGCTAGGGGGATATAATCACAGTGTAGCAGGGAGAGAAAAATAGCAACTGAGAACAGAATTCCTCTTAGAAATTAACTAAGTTGTGTTTAGCCTAACACCTTGATGAGCCATTGTATTCATGCCTAACAGTTCTGTGGGCCTGGCTGGAGCAGACCAGAGGGGAAATGGAACTAGAAGAATTGTCTGCAAAAGAACTGATTTGCAGCTTGGGGGGTGGGGGGGGTGGGGGGTGGGATGAGCAAGCTAGTGACTTAAAGAGGAGAGACTGAAAAGAGTCTAGACACAGAGCAGTGGTTCCAGGGCCTGGAGACAACTCTGCAAGTTTCCTGAGTGGAAGACAGAGAAGGACCAAAGGACCCTAAGGAGAAGGGTGTCTAGTATTTAGTTCTGACCAGCAGGTGTCTGCTGTCTGTGCCAGTCACCCAGCTGACAGCCTGGATCTCCTGTCCAAGTGCCCTTGCACAGGGCAGCACCTCAGTGCACGGAGCCCTGGTGGTACAAGGGGAGTGGTCCCTTGGTTGGGAATGCTTGGAGTCTGGCAGACCTATCTCCATCACCTGCAAGTTACAGGGGCTCTCTAAGCTTTAGTTTCCTTCTCTGCGAAAGGGAAATACTATCCCCTGCCTGAGAGGTTGATATGAGGAATAAGTGCGACCGTGAACCTAGCACAGTACTTAGTACTCAAGCCCTCAATAGCCACTTAGCTGCCTATTATTATTAACCGTGGTTATTCGGATATTCACAATTTTACTTCCTGTGGCAAGCCTGTAGGAGGTTTTGTTTATTTTGTTTAGGGAGGGGGGTAAATTTTGCTGCTCTTAAATCCAGCCAGGATAAGGCAGGAGTATCATCTGGAAGGAGAGGGAGGTAGGTGGGGTATCAAACTTGACATTGCACACCCCCTTCCCCCAACCCTTCCTGCTTTTTCAAGGCTGCGTGCTGTCTGTGTCTGAGAATCTGCTCCCTTGGAAATGACAGCGTCTCCTTCCAGGGCTGAGCCCAGAGGGCAGGGCTCCTGCCAAGGACAGGCTGAGGGTTGGGGGAGACGGGGGGAGACCTAGCAGAGGGGGGTAGTGAGCAGGAGAAGATGTGACGAAGGAGGGAAGGCGCTTCCAAGACTGACAATCAGTCACAGAGGCAGAGAGAGGATGCGTGTTTGCATGCGTGCTTGAATATGTGATCACATGCGTTCATCAGGTAGCAGGTGCATGTGGTTTGCATGTGTGGGTGTGACTGTGTGTGAATGAGTGTGCATGAGAACCTGTCAACGTATGAGCGTTATCAGTGCATGACTCTGCATGTGCGTGGTTTGGGGTGTGTGTGTGTGTGTGTGTGTGTGTGTGTGTGTGTGTGTAAAGAGTTCATGTGCACGTGTGCCTGGGATCAGCGCGGGCTGGGCTGGTGAGTGGGGTTGACCTGTGACTCTCTGGGTGTGAGAGGAGCCCTGGCTCTGTCCTGTAAGAACACCTGGGTAGGGAGCCCTGGTAGGTGAGGCGGTGTCTAAAAGGAGGGACCATCTGTAGCTTCCTTCAGGATCCCCTGACTCCCCACCTCACCCCACCACCACCAACTGACAGTCTTCTTTCCTGGTCTAGGCCAGCACCCCCACTGGCCTCCCCTGCTGGCTGCTGGCCTCAACAGTGGGTGGGGAGGGGCAAAGGAGGGAGGAGGAGGGGAGGAGTGACCGGCCTCCTAGCCCCAACCCACGGTGCTGCCAGGGAAACATCCTTCTCCCACCCCCCACCCCCAATCACCGTGATTCCTGCTGTGAGGGAGAGAGGAACCCTCCGTTTCCATGGCAACCTAGCAGCCCTGCTTCTCAGCCTGAGCCCAGGCTCCTCTGAGCCACGGAAGGAGGTGGGAAGAAAGCCCCTCCTCAGGCTGTCGAGCCCCCACCAAGCGCCTCACCTCTGCACCCCGACCCCCTTGCTCCTCGGGCACCCACGACCCCACTGGGACTCCTGGAGTGCGCGCCCCATCACCACTCCTGGGGTGTGGGGACCTGTCTTGTCGGCACAGGCCCAGAGCTGAGCACGAGCTCTGGAGAGTGACAGGATGGGCTGAATTCCAGTCCTCGCCTGTAAAATAGTACTAATGTCACTACCTCGCAGGGCTCTTGTGAGCAGAAATAAAATAGTGCCATGGAAGCTGTGGAAAGGCTTTGTGGGTGCCGAGCACGGGGTCGGGCATGGGCCGCCAGGGTGGGTTGGGGGGGCACTGGCTCTTTGAACAGGGCAGCCTCTCCCCTGCAACCCCACCCTTGGCTCTCCCTCCCACGGAAATGCTGGTGTGCTCTGGGCGGTGCACACGGCACTGCTGGGGGCAGGGGGCTCTCTGACCGTGCAGACCTGGAAACAACCCCAACGTCCAGCAAGAGAGACGTGGTGAAATGAATCACGGCCCATCCACCGCCTTACAGCTCTTCCGAAGGGAGTACGTGTGCTGATATGGCACAATCACTAAGACATATTGCTAAGTCAAAAAATGCAGTTGAAGAACAGGTTGCCATATGACCCCAGCTATTGGCATGGGGGCAAGCATAGGTGTGTAAATGTCTGGAGGGGGACTGTGAGCAGTCAGGCCCGACCGTTGGCAGTGGTTACCCCACATGGAGGAATGAGACTGGGCCGGGGCCAGTGAAGGAGAACTTCGACTTTTTCTTCTATGTCTCTCTGATCTGTCTTTACGGCAAATGTAATTCAAAAATTAGGTGTCACTATTGTTATGGTTGAAGAGAGAAAACACCCAGAGACGCTCAAAGAAGAGGGCAAGAAAGTACAGAATTCCGTACTTGAGAAGCTTGAAGGAGAGAACGAATGTCAGGAGGGCTTCCAGGAGGAGGAGGAGGAGGAGGAGGAGGAAGGCCAGTTGGATCTCAGAGCAAGAGTGGACCCCTGGATTTGGAGCAGAGAGAGGGCAGTCCAGGCACAAGGGAAAGGTCGGAGGTGAGGGCGTGTGCCACGGGAGAGGAATCTTGAAGTAGGAGAAAGAGCAGGAGAATTGGCCTTTTATGACTGGGGCGAGTCTCATCTTGGCCGTGCCCTGGAGCTACCTACCACCCTGGGCAAATCACTTATGGGTTCAGTGTCCCCATCTATAAATGGGCATAGTGGTACGGACCTCAGTGGATGGATGTGAAGACTGACCTCAGTTTGGAGCAAACTGTAAAGTAGCAGATAGATGGGAATTTATTGTCAGTTTCTCCCAGGGCTCAGGGAGAAGGCAGATTGGGTTGCAGCACTTTGGCAAGCCGCGGTCAACCCTTGACCAGCCTGAGCTGGGAAACACTCACACTCGAGGTGATAGGAAATACAGAGCCAGCAGGACTTCTTAAGCATGGGAAGGAAGGTAAGATCCAAAAATGACAAGAAATCTTTATTTAGGATCCACATTATGCCAATCATGAGCTATGTATTTTACATATTTACTCAATCTTCAGAGGTACTTTATGGGGTGAGTATGCCCATTTTTACGGGTGGGGAAATAGAAGTTCAGAGAAATTCATTCATTCAGCAAACACTGATTGAGCAGCTCCCATCCAATGTTCCAGTTGCCGAACGAATGGAAAGTCCCGGTCCTCACGGAGCTTACAGCCTGGTAGGAGAGATAGATGTCAACGCAAACAAATCTATGATATGATGTCAGGTGATAATGAGTGCTGTGCAGGAAACAAAGCTGAGTAAGCAGCAGGAAGTGGTAGGCAGGTGGCTCTGTCTTCAAGCAGAGGACTGAATAAAGCAATCATAAGAACACCTGAGCAATAGCTGGTGCAAAGGCCCTGAGGTGGGGACATGCTTGGGGTAATCAAGGTGGGACAAGAAGCAGGTGTGGTTGTGGTGTGGTGGGCAGGTGTGATGAGAGAGTGGATGAGGATGGAGGGAATTGAGGGATACAGGGGTGTAGATTGGATAAGACTTTGGAGGTCAAGCAAGGACTATGGATTTAATTCTACACGTGTTGAGAACTAGAGGGGTTTGACCAGAAAAGTGGCCTAATCTCAGATTTATGCCTTAAAAGGATCGCTCTGGCCACTGGGAATAGATAAGACTGTAGGGGGAATGAGTGAGAGTATGGGGGTCAATTAGGATGTGGCCATACTAGTCCTGGTGAGAGGAGAAAGACGGTGTGGACCATAGTGGCAGATGCAGAGGTGGTAAACAGAGTCAGATCTGAAATATATTTTAAAAAGAGACCCAACAGGATTTCCTATTGGATTAGATGCAAGAAGCCATGAGATTAAGAGAGGAGTCAAGGAAGACTCCAAAGCTTTGGGCCTGAGCAGCCGGGTCAGTGTTGATGCCATTTTCTGAGAAGAGGGAGATGGGGGAGGAGCTGTGTTGGGGACAATCAGGATTCACTTTAATTTTGAGATCCCGGAGACGTCCAAATGGAGATGTCAGGTAGGTAGCTGGATGTATGTGATGGGAGTTCACGGGCGATGTCAGGACTGAAGATATAAATTGGGAAGTTGTCAGCATATAAATGTTTAAAGCCGGGGGATAGGATGAGATCACCCAGAGAGAGTGTAGACAGAGAGAAGGGTCCCTGAGTGCTTCAGCATTTGTAGGGCTAGAAGAGCGGGGGACTCAGAAGGTTCACCGGCATCCCCCCGGCATGATTCATGGTTGTTAAAACACACACGCTGGGCCCACTTGGGTGGGTCAGGGGTGGGGCCCAGGAGCTGCCGCAGCTGCTGGTGTAGACACTGTACTTTGAGAACTACTGGTCTCGGGGAAGGAAGAGTTGCCGTGAGGGCATAGATTTTGGAGCCAGGTAGAACTGATTTCAAATCCAGCCTCTGCCACTAACTTGCTGTGTGGTCTTGGGCAAGACAGTGTCCATCCTTGAGCCTTAGTATCCTTATCTGTAAAATGGGAATAAGAACACCCACTACTCAGGGTTATTGTGAGGGCCAGACAGATGAGCCTCTTCTCTGCTTCCAGCATGGGTCCTGGACAAGCTGGGGTTCAGGACATGTTATCTCTACACCCTGGGAAGCCCTGGGGCTCCATTCACCCTCCCGGCTCTAGGCGGTCAGCTGGAAGCAGGGGAGAGGCGGCCTGGAGAGCAAGACATAGACATTTTGATGATCTGCCCCCGGGGCAGTCCTGAGACCTGGGTCCCTTGGAAAGAGGCAGTGCACTGAAAGGCCGCCTCAGCCCTGGTCTCCGCTGTCCTCCAAGCACCTTCTGCCATCCGTGTTTTCTCTGGCCCCACAAAGGCCCCTCCTGCCCTGACTCTTGCAGATTTTTATCTCTTCCTGCCCCCGGTGACCAGTGGCTACTTCTCACCCTCCATCCCCTTCCCCTGACCTTGGCGGTGAGCCGCCCCTGAAAGGGAGTGTGGCCTGGCCTGGAGTCAGGCTGACGAGGGCGCGGCAGCCGGGGACCGGGGCAAGCTGTCGTTTCCACGGCCCAGGGAGGTGTGGGTACTGACGCTGCCCACCTAAGGCTCAGTGGGCACTGGCAGGAAATGCCTATAAGAAGGCACCAGCCTTACAGTAGGTATGCGGTCTGTGTTCGTCTCTTCCTGTCCGCACTACTCCCCATCACGCAAGCCAAAGCCTTCCTCTCTGCTGCCTGCAGAGGCAGCCGGGCCTGGATGTGCTGAGAGGAGGCTGCCTTCCCATCCCCCGTTGCTTTTTAATGCCGTTAACAATGGATTCATTAACTGGGATTAATCTCATATACCAGCTCTCTATCCCCTTGGCTATTAATCACTCACTTCATTAACAGGACAGCATTAGCCAACCTGGGAGCGAGACAGGGCGCCCATACCAAGTACCTGTGTCTGCACCTTCTCATCCTTCCCCCTCACTGGTTCATCTTCTTGGTGCCTTTCTGCTTCTGGACTGGTTTCTGCCTCAGTCAAGTAGACTGTATGCACCTCTCTCCCCCATGTTTCCCAAGGTGCCCTTGTCTCTGCCCCTGATAACCTTCTCAGGGTCCATTTCTCTGTTTTTCCTCCCAGTGTGAGGCCTAACACATAGTAGGTGCTCAATGCAGGTTGGCTGAATGAAGCGTGGAGAGATACAAAGAAAGAGACGCCAATTCCAGGAGGTGCATTTTTCTTAAATTGCCTTTTCTGTTTACAAAGATATGCTCACTGTACAAAATCCAAACAATACAAGAAAGGAGGAAAGGAGAACATAAAAATTCCCCGAAATCCCCACCATCTCAGGATAATAACCTTTAGCGTTTGTTGAGCACCCTCTCAGATCTTGAGTGATATACATATAATTTTACCTAAATGGGATCTTACTACGCATGCTGTTTTGCAACCTGCTTTTCCACTCAACAATATGTTGTTGAGATCTTTCTGTATCAGTGAATATAAATATACTCATACTCTTTTAATGGTAACATAGCATTCTGTTTCATGGACCTATCATAATTTAGTCGATGGATCTCCTACTGACGGACATTTATAATGTTCCCATTTTCCTGCTGATATATTTGACATGAAGAAGCACATCCATGTATATGTATATATCTCTGTGCACTTGCCTAATTAACTCCTTAAGATGGATTCCCAGGAGTGGAATTTCTAGGACAAAGGGTTTGCACAACTAACATTTTGGTATAATGTGGCAAAGCAGAGCTGGATGCCTGGGATTCAATACCCGATCTGCGATTTCCTAGCAAAGGGACCTTCGGCAAATTACTGAACCGCTCTGGGCTTCAGTTTCCTCATCTGTAAAATGGAGAGAATAATAAGATTTAGTTTGTGGGATTACTGTTTGGATTATGACATGCTGAGCACTTACAACGATGCTTGGTGTGTAACAAGGAGTGAGTGTATTAGTGACTGCGGTGGGTACGTTGCCCCACTGGCCTCCAGAGACACTGAACCTGTCCCTGTTGTCCCTTTCCTTACACCACTGCCAACGATAGACACCCTGGCCAGGTGTTGTTCGGGTTTTGTTGTTGTTTTTGTTGTTCTGTTTTTTGGGTTTTTTTAGCTTTTCTCCCTCAATTTTTTTTTTATTGTAGTAAAATATATAACACACAAAATTTACCATATTAACCATTTTTAAGCGTATAGTTCTGTGGCATTTAGTACATTCTTGGGCAGCCACCATTATCATTCAACTCCAGAAATCCTTTCATCTTGTAAAGCTGAAACTCCGTATCCATTAAAACACTAACTCCCATTTCCCCTCCCCCCTCCCCCCCCAGCCCCTGCAATGGCCATTCTCATTCCTGCCTCTATGTTTCTGACCGTGCTAACTACCTCATAGGAGTGGGGTCATATATTTGTCTTTTTCTCACTGGTTTATTACACTTAGCATAATGCCCTTAAGGCTCATCCATTTTGTTTTTGTTTTTTTTTAATTTTTTTTTTAACATTTATTTATTTTTGAGACAGAGAGAGACAGAGCATGAACGGGGGAGGGGCAGAGAGAGGGAGACACAGAATCGGAAACAGGCTCCAGGCTCTGAGCCATCAGCCCAGAGCCTGACGCGGGGCTCGAACTCACGGACCGCGAGATCGTGACCTGAGCCCAAGTCGGACGCTTAACCGACTGAGCCACCCAGGCGCCCCTAAGGCTCATCCATTTTGTAGCCTGTGTCAGAATTTCCTTCCTTTTTAAATGTTTATTTATTTATTTTTGAGAGAGAGAGAGAGAGAGAGAGAGAGCAAGTAGGGGAGCAGCAGAGAGAATCCCATGCAGGCTCCTCGCTGTCAGTGCACAGCCTGATGTGGGCTTGAACCCATGAACCATGAGATCATGACCTGAGCCGAAATCGAGAGTTGGATGCTTAACTGACGGAGCCACCCAGGCACCCCAGAATTTCCTTCCATTTTAAAGCTAATATTTCATTGTATGCATAGCCCATATTTTGTTTATGCATCTGTCTGTCCACGGACACTTGGGTTGCTTTCACATTTTAGCTATTGTAAATAACGCTACTACAAACGTGGGTGTACAAATATTTTTTCAAGATCTTGCTTTCAATTCTTTTGGATATATACCCAGAAGTGGAATTGCTGGATCGTATGGTAATTCTATTTTTAATTTTTTTGAGGAAATGCTTCACTGTTTTCTGTAGTGGCAGCACCATTTTACATTTCCTCAACAGTGTACCCGGGTTCCAATTTCTCCACATCCTCACCAACACTTGCTATTTTCTGTTTTGTTTTGTTGTGTTGTGTTTTGATAGTAGCCGTTCTAAAGGGTGTAAGGTCATATCTCATTGTGGTTTTGATTTGCATTTCCCTAATGATGACTGTTGCACATCTTTTCATGTGCTTGTTGGCCATCTGTGGGTATTATTTGGAGAAACGTCTATTTCAAACGTCAAAAAAGTCCTTTGCCCATTTTCTTAACTTGGTTGTTTTGTTGTTCCTGTTGAGTTGTAGGAGTTCTTTACATAGTTCAGACATTAACCCCTTAGAGGATATAAACTTTGCAAATATATTGTCTCAATCTGTGAGTGGCCTTTTTACTCTGTTTATGGTGTCATTTGAAGTACAAAATGTTTAAATTTTCATGAAGTCCAATTTATCTAATTTTTCTTTCTTCACTTGTGCTTTTGGTGTCCTGAGAAATAATGTGCTGGATCCAATGTAAAGTTTTTGCCCTGTGCTTTCTTCTAAGAGCTTTATTCTTTTTTCAGTCTTGCCTTGAGGTCTTTGACGCATTTTGAGTTGACTTTTGAATACATAGTGTTGAGTAAGGACTCAACTTCATTCTTCTGCATGTGGATATCCAGCTTTCCCAGCTCCATATTTGGAAAAACTGTCCTTTCCGCACTGAATGGTCTTGACACCCTTGTCAAAAATTATTTGACCGTGTACTTGAGGATTTATTTCTGGGCTCTCTCTTCCATTCCATTGGTCCATACGTCTGTCTCTATGCTACTACCACACTGTTTTGAGTACTGTAGCTTTTTAATATGTTTTGGAATCAGTAAGTACGAGTCCTCTGGCTTTGTTCTTTTTCCAGATGGTTTTGGCTATTCAGGGTCTCTTGAGATTCCACATGAATTTTAGGATGGCTTTTTTTATTTCTGTACAAAAAAAAAAAAGATCATTGGGATTTTGATAGGGATCACACTGACTCTGTAGATTGCTTTGGGTAGTATTGACATCTTAACAATTAGTGAGTCTTCTAATCCATGAACACGCTGGGAAGAGAGCGCCCCTTTCCTCACACTGTTGCCAATGACAGACACCCTTATCAGTTAAAAAAAAGACTTTTGTCCACCTGATAGGTGACAACTGATACTTCTTTTTCTTTTGCATTTCTTTGATCACTATTGAACCAGAACATATACTCAGTTCTTAATGGGCGTTCACATGTCACTTTTGAATTGTCTGATCACGTTCTTTGTCCATTTCTCTACTGGAATATTTATCTTTTTTTTTTTTTTTCTATTTGTGGGACCTCTTGTACATATTAGAGATAATATTCCTTATGGTTTTCTACTTCATCTTGATTTTCCATTTTATTTATTTTTTGTCTTTCATAAATACTTGATTTTTATGTGGTCAAGTCTGCCAAGGTTTTTCTTTAGAACTTTTGTATTTCATATCATGCTTAGAGAGACCGCTTTTCCTTTAAACAATACCAATATTTACACTTTGCTTTAGTACTTCTGTGGTTTCATCTTTTTACACTTTATGTTTTTACCCTTTTGAATGTATTTCTGTGTAAAGGCTCCAGCTTTATTGTTTTCCAAACGGTCGGTCAATTATCTCAACAACAAATTTGATTATTCGATCTTTCCCCCAGTGAGGACTAGAGAGGGGAAAAGGGTAAATAAACAAGGTTCCAAGACAGAAAGGGATGCCAATAGGTCAAAAGAACAGTTCAGACAAGATTCCCCAGTCTGCTAGCAGTGAATCCCTGTGGAATCTCTCTTCACTGTGGTCCCGCTCGCCCTTAATGGGCAGAGGCAGGATGTTACAGGGTTGAGGCAGACCCGCATTATTATTGGAGCCCTTTCCGGAAAGCTCTACATGTGCAGCCTTGCTCTTAGCTCTCAGCAGTTAAGAAGAAAATCTGACCTTCTTGTTTTGGAGTTAATAGTAAATTGCCATGTAACTTGGGATCTTTGTCAGCCTACTCTCCTGTTACCTCCCTGCCGTCACCCACTCCGGCCGCTCACCCAGACTCTCCACACTACCACATTAATATAGAAGTAATTCATCCCATCTTCTTCATCCACACTGCCACTGCCCTAGCGGTGAGCGTCATCCTGTCCTCTGGATGGCAGCCCCAAAGCTAGGGCAGTCTGTGTGTGTGTTTGGAGGTGGGGAAAAGGGAGGACAGGGTGATGAGAGCAGTAGCTCCCAGGTTGCCTGTGCAGCAAGAAGCCTGGATTCTCACCATCGGTGCTTACACCCACATTCTGGCTGCTGGCATCCTCTTTGCCAATTTGTTTAAGGCAGCTTGGATTTTGACTGAGGTCTGGGTCTGGGCACAGAGAGGAGTTCGTCCTGAAGTTCCTGGCCAAGTAGGGGATCCTGGAAGATGTTGGGAGTGGTAGGTACAGCTTGTGGTCCTCTTTCCTGGGAGACAGAGGCTTATGTGATCTCTATCCGCCACTCTCATCCCCAGCTTATTGACACAGCTTGGATCTGGGGCCAGGAGGACAGGCACAGGCAGCCTGGAGCTTAAGGCAGGCAAAACGCCAGGCCGGACAGTCATCTTGTGGGCGCTGCGGGTGAATTATGGCACCAGGGTCCACAGAGCAGGCACAAATCATGGGCTGTCAGGAACGGGGGAAAGGCAACGCCTGCCCTCCTCCCCCAGTTGGATTTATGGGTTCAGGGCCTGGGTCTGGGTTCAAGATGATTGGACTTTACCATGTTTCATTTCCCCAGAATGTTCCTGGGGAAGAGCTTGTCGCCTAGGACTGTGTATGTGTGAGCGTGTACATGTATTTATCATTATACATGGCTTGCTGTGGCTGTGCAGGATGGTAAGTTTCTGCATAGCTCTCTGTGTGCTTCTGATTTTATTTTTGCATGGCTGACCATGCATGAGCTTTGTAGGAGTGTGGGCTTTGTGTTATATGACCCAGTGAGCTGTTTACAGGGTGAAGATCTCGTGGAGCTGGGAAGTCCAAGAGTTTTTTGTGTGTGTGTCCGTTGGGAGGGGCTTAACTTGGGATGTCTGGGTAGCTGATGTAGCTCCAACCAAGAATAGGGGACTAGGAGGGAAAGTAGTTTGGGAAGGACAGTTTTGGGTGTGATGAGTCTGAGGTCTTGGCAGAACATTGAGGGGACACATCTAGAAAAGCAGGGCTGGGCTTAAGGGAGAGTGAAGGGCAGGAGGGCCTCGGTTCAGGCTGCCTTCCAAATGCATTCAGATGACAATGCACTGGGGGATGCGGCGCTTGGCTAGAATGAACAAAACACACACACACACACACACACACACACACACACACACCCCTCTGAAAGCTGAAAGGATACATGCTGTGTTAATCCCAGCTGGACAGAGTTCAATAGGAAATTTCCAAGGGTTGTTGGGATGGCATAAGTTGTGCCCAATAGTGAGAGTCAGGGAAAACTTCCTGGCAGAGGTGATTATTCAGCAGAATCATAAGGAAAAGAGAATGCAGAGGGAAAAGGATAAATGCCCTGGCATTAGGGATGGGACATGGGGATAGATTCCACAACATTCGGTGCGAGGAGAGCAAACGATTTTGATGACAATGAGCCCCTAGGAGGCTGGGGCTGTTGACTACTCATCATGGCATTTCGAACACCTTGTGCGGGAGTAGGTGGTCTGGATGTTGAGTTGACCTGGAGTCAATGTCTGAACCACTATAACTAGAGAGAGTCCAGGTAGTTTACTGAAGGGGAACTTTGAAATTGACACAAGGCACTGGGTAGGGACTGACGGGAGAGGGGATGGGGATGCTAGGTACTTAAAGGGGGTGCCCAGCCCTGCCCAGCTCCTTCAGCCCGGCAGATCTGCCATACCGTGTTCCATTTTTAAAACCCCGACAGTGCTCTACCCATTCGCTTCCTCCATGACTTGCCTCCAGAGCTGTTGGTTTGAAACCATCACCTTGCAATCCCCCTCGCCACATTGCCTCCTGATCTTCCCAACCTCTGTGTGACCTTGACTCACTTTCCTGATCACATCCTTGCCAAGCTCAATGGGTGGAGCAGCCTTCTGTCTGATCGCTTGCTGAATACGCCAGGGCACCAAAGGAAGGCTCAGCTAGAGAACACCCAGGACTTGAGAAGACCGTGTTTATCCTCTGCTATCAGGGCATGGATGCAGTGCAAAAAGGTACAAGTTATATTTGAGGGATCCAAGGTCCAAGACATGCTAAGAGGTCTAAAACCGGATTTCTGGGGGCTACAGGGAAGGAGGCCTATGGTGCCACACCTGGATCATGAACAAGGTGAGTGTCCCGGTAGGTAAAAGGAGTACAGCAGTAGAGGCTCTCAGAGTCTGAGGTCTGCACAGGTGGATATAGACAGAGGTCAGCCTCAGTGGCACAGGCTGTGAGCAGGGGCTGCCTGGGACCAGAAGTAACAGAAGACCTCAAATTTGGCAGCCTGAAGTGGTGAAAAAAAAAACAACACATGCATTATCTCACATAATAGGAGCTCCCTCCAGAGAGGGAGGATAAGCTCCCATGCTGTGGCTCAATGATGCCATCAAGGACCCAGGTTCTTTCTGTCTTTTGCTGCTACGCTGAGTGTGTTGATTTTGTCCTCAGAATGGCTTCCCTCGGGGTCACAAAAGGGCTGCCCCAGAGTCAGTCAGCCTATCCAGACACCACAGTGTCCAGTAAAAGAAAAGACCCTCTCCTCTGGGTGTTCTTGAGTGAGAAACCTTTCCCCCAAGCCTCCCATTGGGCTCCTCCTTACATGCCTTTGCCTCTCCTGATCATTGACCAATACTAACTTGTGTCAGCCAAGAGTCTTCCCTGGGGCTGGGTCTGCTTCTCTGAAACATACGTCCCAAAGAGGAAGGAGGACCCCTGCACACAACCAGACTTCTTTTAGGAACGAGGAGGTGGATGTTGGGTAGACAGTGAATTATCTCTGTTCCACCAGGCCTCCACCAGTGCCAGAGAGATGGGTGCAAGACAGATCTGCAAGAAGTTGTTGCAAAAGCTCCGTATTGGGAGACCAAATCTAGGAACCGGTTATTTGAGATGAGGCCCTACTTCCCAGTGGAATCAGCAGACAGGTCAAACTACTAATTAAAAAACTCATTTATCGCCATCTCCGCTCCGACATGTCCTATGCCCACTTCAAAACCGGAATCCCTCACAAACCCTACAAAATCCTACATGATCTAGTCTGCTTTTAAAGCCCCATTTGGAGTTCTTCTCCTCTCCTTTCATATACAGTGCTCCTTTCTGCCTCGGGGCCTTTGCTTACGCTGCTTTCGCTCAATTTTTCCCTTTTTCATTCACCTACTTCTTCCCCTCACTCTTAAGTCAGGTCACTCCTTCTTCAGTATATTCCATGGCTCTCTACAAGTCTGTTTGGTACCTTCAGGGAACTTGTCTATTTACCCGGCTAGATTACAGTCTCCTTGCAGTCAAGGAAGGTATCTATCTTATTGTACACTATGCATTCCTCCCTAACGCAGTGCTTGGCACATAGTAGGCATTTGAAAATATTTTTTTGAATATATGAATAAATGAATCCCTACACTTAGGAACAGATGTGGACCTAAGCCTTGGGCCAGGACAATGGATAGATTAATGAAGAACCTGTTCTACTGGAAGCTCCTGCTGGTTTCTAAGCACAAAAAGGGCATGTCCACCATGGCCTCAAGGGCAGTGAGGACACCAGTGTGCACAGGATGGGTAAGAAGGCCCCTGAGGACCCTGTGCTCATCATCCAGGCACAAGGTTCCAGCCACGGAACCGTGTCTTGTGAATTGGCCATGATATTGTAGAAACAAGATGGGTTAGAATGGCTGAGTGTTGGGAGCAATGGCTCTGAGTGGTGGTGCCAGAGACCTGGCACACAATGAGAATGGTGATTTTATTTCCCATCAGGAAGGGTATATGAGATGAGCCGTGTCAAGAACTTAGTCTAGCGTCTCAGTAAATAATTAAGCCTTGACTTTGCCTTTACCAACTTCTTACACTGAATGATTTACTGCCCCTATTCCTCATTCCAAGCCAGTTCTGAATTCGTCCCAGTTCTCTTTCTCACCCCGACAAAAACTCCCAGTGTGGATGCAGTGGGGCTGTACTCTACCACACTTACCCTTTCTGAACTTCTGTTTCTTCTTCCAGTTAAATGGGAGTAATAGTGCCCCCCTCACCTAGCTGGCGTGAGGGTCAAATAAGATAACACATTGTAGGGTGCTTTAGAAACTGTAAAGGACTGTAAGGAATCACTGTTCTTATTATTTCGTTGGAGTTGGGCTCGTTCCTGGGCCTGGCATCTGCTCCGACTTTCCCAGTTCCTGTTTCTTGCTCAGTCTCCGTTTTCTTGTAGCCACCCACGTTTCTGGCACTGACAGCGTAAGGATATAAGATGACATCCAGGGAACGAGAATGTAGAAGAAAAAGGAAGAAACGTGACAACAACCAGCAGCTCTCTCTCTCTCTCTCATTCCTCTACTTGGGGATGACCCCACCACCTTTCCCAGACCCCAAATCTGGGCATCATTCATGTTCCAGTTAGCTAAGGCTGTGTAACAAACCACTTCAGTACTTAGTGACTTAAAACAGCAAGCTATTATTACCTTTCATGGTTCTGAGGGCTGACTTGGGTAGGTAGTCCTACCTCAGGGGCTCTGGTAGGGTTGTAGTCAGAGGGCAGCTGTGGCTGGAATCATCCAAAGGCTTGCCTGGATGGGACGTCTAAAATGGCTTCCTTTACTCACGTGTCTGGTGCCTGGATTGGAATGGCTGGAATAGCTGATGGCTGGCCAGGCATCTCTCTCCATGCTCTCTCCCTCTCTACATGGCTAGAGAGGGCTTTCTCATAGCTAGGGGTTTGAGCGTATCTAGCCATTTTACATGGCAGCTGGCTTCTCCCAGGCTGAGGTGGGAGCTTTGTGGCTTCTTCTGATCTAGCCACAGAAGTTAGAAGGCACTGTTGTTGCATTTTATTGGTGACAGGGATGGCCCAGATTTGGTGTGGTAGGGGAGTGCACAAGGACCTGGCTACCGGAAGGCATGGTTCCTTTGGGAGCCATCTTTGGAGACTAGCTAGCAAGATCCTAGTCTGGATTCAATCGTTGCTCTGAGGAGCCCTCTCAAAGGTCAGGGCTTGGGACACAGGAGGAGCAGTGAAACTGCTGAAGCCCCCCAATTTTAATATTTAATATTTATTTATTTATTTATTATTTATTTATTTAATATTTTGGACTTTCACAAAGAATAGAATGTGAATTAAAAGTTCTGAGGCTCACTGCACCAAAGAAGAGATACAGATGTCGAATAAGCATATGAAAATATGTCCAACAATGTCAGTCATTAGGGAAATGCACAAAAAACCACGATGAGATATTACTACACACCTACTGGAATGGCTAAAATAATAATAACAATTTTGAAAAACTGATAGTATCAACTTCTGGCAAGAATGAGAACAGCTGGAATTCACACTCATTGCTGGTGGGAATGCAAAATGTTACAGACGCTTTGGAAAAGAGTTTGGCAGTTTCTTAGGAAGTGCAGACATTGCTACGAATCCAGCAATTCCACTCGCAGGTATCTACCCTAGAGAAATAAAAAGATACCTTCACGCAGACCTGTACACGAATATTCCCAGAAACTTTATTCATAACAGCCAGAAAGAAAAAAAAAAAAAAACCCAAACCCAAATGTTCACCAATTAGTGATCGAATAAACTAACTGTGGCACATCCATACAATCAGTAATAAAACAGAATGAACTGCTGATACGCAGAACTTCATGGATGAATGTCAACAGCATTATGTGTAGAAGGCTATCTATGGCATGATTCCATTATGTAATGTGGAAAAGGCAAAGCTATAGTGACAGAAAGCAGATCAGTGGTTGCCAGGGGCTGGCAGGAGGGGAAGGAGTCGAGTCCAAAGGGGCACAAGGGAACTTTGTGGGGTGATGGAGGTGTGCTATGAGTCGATGGCCAGGGGGTGGTTACACGGCTGGACGTGTTTGTGAAAATCTGTCAAACTGTGTACCTAAAAAGGGCGGGTTTTCCTGAACACAAATCATGCAGTCCTGAGGCTAACAGTTTGAAAATGCAGAGCCTCTTCTCTCTCCCGTGCTGTTTCCGGTTTCCAGTGCACCTGCACACGAAGCACGTCCCATCCCCACCCCTGCGTCTTGTCCTGGTCACTCTTCTCCCTCTCTTATTGCCTGGAGAGCTCCTAATTTATCCTTCAGGCTTCCAGCTAACTCTCACTTCCCAGAGAGCCTTTTCTCCCTCTCCAATATAAATTCGGTATCCCCTTTTAACTTGTTCTTCCTTCTTCTGTAGAAAGTAAGCTCCGTGCGGACAGTGGGGATGTTTTGTTCATCTCTGCATAGTTCGCACTTGGCACATTTCATGGATTAAGAAACGTGGGGAGGATGTTCTGTACTGCATGAATTTGTTTTTTTATAAGGATGCACCACTTTTTTCTTTCTTTCTTTTTTTTGTATTTTTAAACTAGTTAAGAATTGAAATGATTTGAAAGTACATACAGTACAAGGTAAAAGTCATGCACGCACACATTTTAAAAGTAGAAATAAGGTTCTGCCTTTTCTTGTTGGTACCCAGAAGTCTCACTCATTCTTTTTAATAGCTATGTAATATTCCAGAGTGCAGTTCTACTATTTTCAACATTAATTAATCATTAGTGGCCATTTAGGGATTCCCCCTCCCCTCATATTTCAGTGTTTCCTTATTTAAAATGCTGCATTATACATAGGCACATATGTGTGAGTATTGCTGAGGGATGGATTTCTAGAAATTTGAGCTGTTAGAAAAGAAGTTATATGTATTTTAGATGTAGAGAATATCTATCCTATTCCAAAAAGATGTATGCAAATTCATATTGTCACCACACTCTATGAGAGAGCCCATGTGTCCACACCCTCACCAATTCTGGATAGCGAATCAACCTTGCCAATTTTCACCACTCGGGCTAAAATGCTATCTCATCATTTACATTTGCATTTCCTGCATTATTACTGAGGCTTGGCATATTGTCTTCTTTTTTAATGTTCATTTATTTTTGAGAGAGAGAATGCATGTGTGAACGCATGTGGGGGAGGGGCAGGGAAAGAGGGACAGAGGATCAGAAGCGGGCTCTGTGCTGACAGCAGAGAGCCCTATGCGGGGCTCAAACTCACCAACTGTGGGATCATGCCCTGAGTCAAAGTCCAACGCTTAACCAACTGATCCAGGCTGTGCCCTGAGGCTGTGCATATTTTCATGTGATTATTAGCTATTTCTGTGTTTTGCACTGTGAATTCCTAGTTTTACCTTTTGCCCGTTTTTATGGGGTTGTATGTTTTTGTCTTAACTGATTTGTAGGAACTCCTTGTGTATGTATGATATGGAAATAATCAGTTTGAAAGTTATAAATAACTTTTGGGGGTGATGGATATGTTCATTCTTGATTGTAGTGATGGTTTCACAGGTGTATACTTATGTCAAAACTCATCAAATTGTACACTTTAAATATGTGCCGTTTATTGTATGTCAATCATACCTCGATAAAGCTGTTTAAAAGAGAAAGTACATAGTTAGTAATATATTTGCTCCCGGTTGTCCTTTTTCTTTAAACTATATTTACTTCTTTTTTGTCATACAGGAGTTTAATGTGTCAATTATTTATATTCCGGTCTGGAGTTATCTTAGCGGTGTGATTTAGGCAAATTACCTAACCTTTCTGTGCCTCAGTTTTCATATGTAAAATGAGGCCTTGAGTACCTCTGCATAGGGTTGTTGTGAAGATTAAATGGATTAATACACATGAAAAGGTCTTAGATTGGTAACCACTGCAGGGCATCACACAATAAAGATTAACTATTATCATTGCTTGGGATCTCAGATCTTACTTTAGGTAAACCTCTATCCCAATATTATAAGAATATTCTCCTTTATTTTCTTCTAGTTTTGAATGTTTAGTCTTTTAGTCCATTTGAAAGTTACACTTATAGATGGTGTGAGGCAGGGGTAAAAATGATGTTATTTTCCCCGGGAATAGACAGTTGTCCTGACACTATTTACGGCATGACCTATCCTTTCTGCACTAATTTGAAATTACCTTCTGACCTACATAGTAACTTCCCATGTATAAACAGCTCTGTTTCTCTATAGTAATTGGGCCCTTTGCCCTCTGTATTCATTTATTTATTTATTTTTATTTTATTTTATTTATTTTTTTTTGCCAATACTGATGAATGAGAATAACTTCTCTCCAACAATAATCCCATCATAATTCTTGGTGATGTCCACATTCAAATAGGTCATTTTCCCTATACCCTGGTCTCTCAGTTACTTGATTTCTATTAAGATCTGGTTTCTCATCCACTCATGGCCATGCTCCTGCCACAGACCGAATCATGACCGATAACTCTGACATCCCCGTAGCCCAGTTTAAGCAATTCACCTCTCTGAGCACCACTGGTAACCTTTCCAGCTCATTCATTCTGTTCTTCTACTCCAACAATTCTTTAGCCCACCAGGACCTACAATCTGTCGGTGCTTCTATAGTTTCACTATCCTTACTCTGTACCCTGCCCGGTCCAGAGCCCTTGGTTCATCACCCTGACCCCCTCAACTTCCTTGTTCCTCACTCATCAGGGAAGCTCTCAACCCTCACTAGGCCCCGTTCTCCATATGCTCCTGGAGGAGCATATGTTTCCTGAAGGAAAACATGACATGCTGACCAATCTCATGCTAATTTCATGGCCATGAAGCTCAAGTGGACTCTTGGTATTGCAGGTGAAGGCAAGTATCCTAGGTCATTTGCTCTCCTACTCTCTCATTTAACACCTTCTCATATTTCCTCAAAAGACTTGAATGGCGACTTCATAAAAGCAAGTATCCAGATGGGCATTGACTGTATGAAAGGGTGCTCAACCTTATCAGTCACCAAGAGAACGGAAATGAAAAGCTTGGTGGGGCACCATGACACCTGCCTCAGATCGGCTGAAATTAAAAAGACCTAGGAGAGTACCAGGTATTGACAAGGATTGCAGAACAACTGATTGCTGTGCTGGTGGGAGTGTAGATTGGTATAACCACTTTGAAAAACTACTTGGAAATATCTACTAAAGCTGAATATACGCTTACCCTCTTATCCAGCTATCCCACACCTACCGTATATACCAAACACAAAGGCATATGCTCGTGTACCAAAAGATACACGCAAGCATGTTAAGGTAACATTAAGTATAATAGACAGTAAACAATCTAAGTGCCCATCCGTAAGAATAGAATGGGTGCAGAATTTGTGGAATAGTCATAAAGGGCATGCAATGTGGTGATGAAAATGAATGGGCTATTGCTATATTCAACATCTCACAAATAAAGTTGAGCGAAAGAAGTCGCATTGTATGATTCTACCACACAAGTTTCAAAAACAACGGAATTAATTTATGGTTAGAATAGCGGCTACCTTGGGGAGGAAGAACTGGATAATGACTGGGCATGAAGGACCTTCTGGGGTGCTGGTAGTACTCTCTTTCCTGATCTAGGTAGGATTTACATGGATACATGAACTTGTGAAAACCTACCGACTTGAAGCTCATGATTTGTGCACTCCTCTCTATGTATGTCATACCATAATGGAAAGTTGTTATGTATGTGTGCATGTGTGTGTATGTATGTATGCATAGATAAGTATATATAAATATATATATATATTTGTATTCCTCTCTTGACCTCACTTTTATTTCCAGCTGTTATACTGTTTCTCTTCTTCACTTCACAGCAAAACTAAAAAAAAAAAAAAAAAATTGTTCATGTTTATGATCTCCCAAGTTTTTCTGTCCTCAACGTTCTGCTGAAATCGCTCTTGTGAGTGTCACCAATGACATCCATATTGCAAAATGCAATGGTCAATCTCAGGCCTCATCGAACTTGACCTGTCAGCCAAATTCAACACATATGACCCTTCTCTTAGGCACACTGTCTTCACCTGACTCCCAGGACACCACTCTCCCGGTTTCTGACAGTCATCTTGGACTCCTTGGCTAGCCCCTCATCTCTTGTGTAAACATTGGAGTGCTCCAGGGTTTAGTTCAAGGCCCTTCTTTATCTATACTCTCTGGCTGGTATGTTGATGAGTTTCTCAGCTTTTTTTTTTTTTTTACCTATATACTCATGACTCCCAAATTTATGTCTGCAGCCTGGATCTCTTTCCTGAGAGGCCTCATATCGCCAGTCGTCAATCGCCACCTTGATAAATTTGCTTGGGTGTTTAATGGGCGTCTCAAACTTAACACATCCCCCAGACTCCTCGCCTCCTCCCATCCCCTCAGGGTGCACCTCCTCCCGCAGCCGTGGCCTGTTCTTCCAGGTGCTAAGGTCCCACAGCTCACACTAATCTTCAACTTCTCTTCTTCCCTCACTTCACCCAATCTGTCTCCAAGCAAAACTCACCCGCGTCTCCATCACTTTTCATTACGTCTACAACTATGACTCTGGAGCAAGTCGCCTTCATTCCTCCACTGGGCGCTTCCGCGAGCCCCCTACCCAACAGGCCTCCCCATTTCTGTCCTTACCTCCTTCTTTCAGGCAGGATCTGCCCATGACAACAGAGAGCGGTCCACGAGGGAAGGTAATACTGACACCAGCTACACAGTGACAGCTGAGAAGGCAAACAGGACACCGGGAGGCGGCCCCCATATTGCCAACAGCAAGAAGCTGTGACCACCTGTAGACCGTATGCACGACAGGAAAAGGTGGCGTTACCTTCACCCAGGGGCCAGAGCTACTTTGAAAGAAGTTGTGAGCAACATAGGCCTGTTGGGCTGGAGCTAGGAGCACAGAGGGGTGGTTAGTGATGTGGGAAGGACTGGCTTCTCCTTCCTTCCAGGCCTCTTGTCTCCCACCGGGCCTTCTCATTGACAGGGTCCTGCCAGAAGGCAGCTGACGCAGGATCCCTGGACATGGCCTGCAGGGTCACTCCCCCGCCAGAGACCAGGGCAGGGGGGACACGGAAAAATGAGTCTGAGGCAAAGATGCCAAGGACTAGCTCACTGCAGCCCCCATTGTCCATTCATCCCCGGGAGATCAGGTCTTGTGGGGCCTGAAGCGTATGCAATTTGCGGAGCCCTCGTTAGGAAGAAATTAAAAGACGAGAAATACTAAGTTAGGAATGAAAGTAAATATTTAGATGAAAACACAAATCACGGCAAAACACAGAGTTGTAACAGGCCAGTAAATACCACAAACGGATGACATCGATCGGGAAAATAACAATCTCTTTTATCAATTGATTGCCTGGCCTACCTCTACATTCTTTTCTTTTCTTTTTTTCTTTTTTTAATGTTTATTTATTTTTGAGAGAAAGACAGAGTATGAATGGGGGGAGGGGCAGAGAGAGAGGGAGACACGGACTCTGATGCAGGTTCCAGGCTCTGAGCTGTCAGCACAGAGACTGACACAGGGCTCGAAGTCACAAACTGCAAGATCATGACCTGAGCTGAAGTCGGACACTTAGGCTGAGCCACTCAGGTGCTCCTGAAGTAGTTTTTTTTTTTTTTTAATGTTTTATTTATTTTTGACTGAGAGAGAGAGAGAGAGAGAGAGACAGAGAATGAGCGGGGGAGGGGCAGAGAGAGAGGGAGATGCAGAATCCGAAGCAGGCTCCAGGCTCCGAGCTGTCAGCACAGAGCCTGACACGGGGCTCGAACTCACAAGCTGTGAGATCATGACCTGAGCCGAAGTCTGTCGCTCAACTGACTGAGCCACCACCCCTCTACGTTACTTTCTCCCTTGTATTTTTTGGCTTCATATTCTTTGTCATACCTTTTCCCACGACAAAGTCATTTCATAGAAAGAGTACAAATGTGTTCTTTATTGCACTTGATTGCCTTCTTTTTAATTAATGGTTTAAAAAAGCTTCCTCCATTTACCCAACTGGTTATGGTAAATTTTTAGAACTGTCAAGTTTGGGAAAGCTCTGTCAAGTTTCTTTCATATGTGAACTGCAAGATTTCTGGGCCTTTCAAATTTTCTTGTGAAGTGACTAATTTTTTAAGAATTCTGTGAGTTGACAGCACTCGGGTAAAGCTCTCACATCACAGTCCCGGGCAGTGACACGGTGGGTGGTAGGCGGGTTCCTAAAAGCCATTCGTGCTCCAGGACAGCCGGCAATAACTTCTAAAAACATAGGAAGAACTGTGAACCACACGAATATATCCCTGAACTCAAACTGAACTCACACTGGAAGTACCCCAGCTCAATTTTCCCCAGCTGGACCCCAAAAATGCCTGTGGCCATTCCAGCACTGAGAGCTGATATGGTAGAAAAATCAAGAAAGAGATCAGCTGGTCCTAACGAATTGTGGTTATAGTATCATGCTTTTGCAAGTTTTATAAAGTGTATGACCACACGAATGCATTGCTGGAAATTTGGAAGGGGCCGGGCAAGTGCAGAGTTCTTTAGGATGAAGCGGGTAGACACCTACAAGAGACAGAGTGGTCCTTAACAAAGTGTAAGTTGAATTGTGGACCCCTCTGCTCTATGTGCTCAGAAGGCCTAAAAAATCGAATCCTTACAATCACCTCTGGTGCCCCACCACTCCTCCCGGACCCCACCTTCTGGTCCCCTCCCTCTGGCTCCTGCTGTTCAACACACCCTGGCCTGTTGCTCTTACTCTAGCATTCCTACCACAGGGCCTTTGCTCTGGCTTTCCCCTCTATCTAAAACTCAATTCTCCCAGATAGATGCTTATATCTTCTCTTCCCTCAGGTTCTTATTCAAATATCACCTGCTGTATGTGCTTCCTATTGTGACTGTAACAAATGACCACAAACTTAGTGGCTTAAAACAACACAGATTTATTATCTTCTCATTCTGCAGATCAGAATTCCAAAATGGGCTGGCAGGGCTTCTTTCCCTCTGCAGGCACTAAGGAAAAATCCATTTTCTTTCCTTTTCCAGTTTCCAGAGGCAGCCCATGTTCCCTGGCCCACAGCTGCGTCTCTCACCTCTCCTCCGACTCCGAAACTCCTGCCTCTTTTTTTTTTTTTTTTACCCCCCTCATAAGGATCCCTATGATTACATTGGACCCACATGGAAAATCCAGAATCATCTCCTCCCTCAAGATCCTGAATTGAATCATCCCAGCTCATCCCAGCTAAGTCCCTTTTGCCCTATAACCTAACATATTCACAGGTTCTGGAAGTAGGACCTGAACATCTTTTATATATATATATGATATATATATGACATATATATCATATATATATGTCATATATATATCATACATATATATGTCATATATATATGTCATATATATCATATATATGACATATATATCATATATATCATATATATGACATATATATGTCATATATATCATATATATAAAAGATCTTTTATATATCTTTTATATATGATATATATGTGTATATATATATACACA
>NW_026057585.1:73051931-73121755 GCF_023721935.1 Panthera uncia | reverse complement strand
GTCAAATTGGTTTCCATACAACATCCAGTGCTCATCCCAACAGATGCCCTCCTCAGTGCCCATCACCCACATCTTTAGGGGGAAGGGGCATTCTTCTGCCTACTTCATCTTCCTGGTAAGACCCTCCCCTATCATCCTTTTATTGTTTTTAAATGTTTATTTATTTTTGAGAAAGAGAGAGAGAGAGAACATGCTTGAGAGGGGGAGGGGCAGAGAGAGAGGGAGACAGAGGATCTGAAGCAGGCTCTGTGCAGAGAGCCCTATGTGGGGCTCAGACCCATGAACTTTGAGATCATGACCCGAGCCGAAGTTGGACGCTCAGTCAACTGAGCCACCCAGGCGCGTCCCCATCATCCTTTTAAAATGTTGGAATAGTGGGGATCTTGTCTCGTCCCTGCCTGAGAGGAAATGTTTCCTGTGGTCCACAGGTATGTATGATGTTTTCTGCAGTTAGAAACCTGTATCAGTCAGGGCACTACCAGAGAAATAGAACTGCTAGGAAATATATATGAACAGATTTATTGCAATTGTGGGGGCTGGCTAGGCAGGTCCAAAATCCATACGGCAGACTGTCAGGAAGGGTGGGTGGAACTCACAGACAAGAGCTGAAGCTGTGGCCCACAGGTGGAATTTCTTCTTCTGCAAAGTCTCAGTTCTGCTCCTAAAGCCTTTCATGTCGATGAATCAGGGCACACCCAGATTATCCAGGATAATCTCCCTTAACTAGAGTCACCTGATTATGGACTTTAATCATACTACAAAATATGGTCACAGTAATGCCTAGATGAGTGTTTGCATAACTGGGGACTGTGGCCTCACCAATTAGACACGTAAAACTGACCACTGCCAGGACCCTTTATCAGGTTAAGGAAGCGGATTACAAATTCTTATCATCTTGTTAGAGACGGCCATTTAGTTTTCTTCCTTTAATGTATCACTATAGTGAATTTAAAAATAAAGATTGGCTTGTAATGTTAGAATCTATGTTTGATTCTTGGGATGAAACCTATTTGCTCATGATTTATTGGTCTTATAATACATAGCTAGATTAAATTTGCTACCATTTTATTTATGAGTTTTGCATCAGTGTAATTTTGATTGGGCCACTTCCTTGTGTGTGTTGTCTCAGTTCAGTTTTGGTCTGTTGGGGTTAGAGGCTTCCATTGAAAATGACAGAAAATTCAACTTGAGCTTGTTTTAAACAGTGGTTCTGAGAGCTGGAGGGTACAGGGTGGGGGTAGGGCATACCTGGAGGCAGGGCTCCATTCAGGGGTCAGATACTGTAATCAATGCTCGTTCTCTCTCTCTGTCCTGGTTCTGCTTTTCCCTTGTGTCTGCTTTCGTCTAGGGCTCCACACAGCAGGCAAATGGTGGCTCCAGGATCTATAGCCCAGAAGCCACTGAAAAATTTGTTCTTAACAGGATCACATGCCCATTCCTGAACCATTCACAGTGGTCGGGAGAAAGGAAAGCTGAGCGAGGTTTATGTGCCCAGCCCGGGAACTAGGGATGGCGTCACCCCCTCTGGAAGTAGAGAGACACAGACCAGGGTGGAGAGGGAGACGGCTCCCGCTGAGGGTGATCAGGGTGTGGTTACTAGAAGGACGAATGAACACTGAGGAGAAAAACCACAGATGCCCACTCCAGTGCTAGCCCAACAGACTGGATTGGGGAAGTTTTCCGTCTTTGTTCTCTGCTTTGTAGCTATTTAAATAGCAGAAGTTATTGGTTCCTTGAAGGTTTGCTATAACTCACTGTTAAAACCATTTTGGGCCTGATGCTGTTTTTAGAAGCATACTTTGATGGTCTAATTTCTTCTGTGTATGTTAGCATTTTTTACCTCTTCTTGAGCCATTCAGGGGAATAAATAAATTAAAGAAGCAGCATTTGGTTTCATTTACCAAGTCAACATTTGTTTCTCATTTCATTAATTTCTGCTTTTATCTCTATTAATTCCTTATTTTTATAGAGGTTCCCCCCCCCCCTCTAATTTTCCTATTCCCAATTGCTTGCATTCAACTCTCTTTCCTGTTTTCTAATAAATGTGTTCAGGCTATACATTTTTCTGTAAATACTGCATTGGCCTTAACAATTGAATTCATTATATGGTGCTCTCAGTGTCATTAATTTATAAATAATCATTTCAATTTTGAGTTTGTCTTTAACCTGAGAGTTATATAGAATAGGGTTTTAAAATTTCAGGTTGCTGAGGGGCACGTGGGTGGCTCAGTCAGTTAAGTGTCTGACTTCAGCTCAGGTCATGATCTCACAGCTTGTGAGTTTGAGCCCCGTGTCGGGCTCTGTGTGGGCTCTGGGCTGACAGCTCAGAGCCTGGAGTCTGCCTTGGATTCTGTGTCTCATTCTCTCTCTCTGCCCCTCCCCTGCTCACACTCTGTCTCTCTCTCTCTCTCTCTCTCTCTCTCAAAACATAAACGTTAAAAATTTTTTTTAAATGTTTAAACTTTCAGGTTGCTGAGTATTTGTTACATTGTTTTGCTACTCTTTTATCTTTGATTCTAGGTTTGTTTTTTTTTTTTTTTTTTTTTAACATTGTAGTCAGAAAATGTAGCCTATATGATGTCTACTTTTTGGAATTAAGATTTTTCTTCAAGCCAACTTTAATGGATGGTCAATTTTTGTTTGTATCGTAGATATTAAAAAGCAACATGTAAATGTCTATTCTCAGTTCAGTAAATTTCTTATATAAATCTCAAATCAAACTGACTTCTTTTTCTTTACCAGATCTATCAGCTTTTGAAAGGCATGGGTGAATGAAGTGTCATTACAAGTTTGACAATTTCTCTTTGTAGTTCTATTTCTTTTATATTTTGATACTTTGTTGTTTAAGTATAAAATGTATTTCATTGTCATAATTCCTTGGTACGTTGTACCTTTTATAGGTGCTTTATTTTGAATTCTATTAAATCTTATACTAATATTTTCATGCTTTCGTTTTGTTTTGTTAGCATATATTCATTTTTCCATTCTTCTATTTTTCTTCCTTTTTGTAGTACATTGTTTTAAATGCAACTCTTCAAAATAATTGTATTATGTGTGGACATGTGTATATGTTGTTGAGATTTCTTTCACCCATTCTGAAAGTCTCTGTCATTTAATAAGAGAGTTTAACCCATTCACAATTATTGTGATTTTGGTATGTTTGGATGTCTCCCCACCTTCTGTTCAATTGATCAAGTTTTCTTTATTTTTATTTTTCTGTATTTTTTGGCAAGTTATGTGTACTATTTCTATGTTTCTAATGCTCTATTTTTTTTTAAGTTCATTTGTTTTGAGAGAGAGAGAGAGAGAGAGAGAGAGAGAGAGAGAGAGAGAACCCCCACCAGACTCTGCACTGTCAGCACAGAGCCCACCATAGGGCCTGAACCCAGAACTGTGAGATCATGACCCGAGCGGAAACCAAGAGTCGAATGTCCAACTGACTGAGCCATCCAGCACCCCTCTAAATTTTTAATAAACTTATTCAAGCACTTTTTCTTTCAAGTATCTTAGACCTCTTCCTATGTTTCATATTTTGTTGAAACTTTAGTTCCAAGTGTTATTGTTTTATTTCCATATTTTTAAAATAAATCATTTCTTTAAAATTAAAGTTTTATAGATGCATTTTCATTCATTATTTAGACTCTTAAACATTTACTGGTTTCTTTTCTTTAAAACATTTTAAAATGCAAAAAATAAAAAATAAAAAAAATAAAAATAAAACATTTAAAAATCCATGACATTCTCCTTTTTGAATTCTATTTTGGTTTTCCTATAGTACATAATTATTTCTTCAGAAGGGGTGAATGAATAATAGTAAATTTTCTTTGTTCTTCCTTAGCAGAAAACATCTTGGATTTGTTTTCATACTTGATAGTTTGGCTGATGTAGAATTTTAGGTTTGAAACAATCCAGAAACATTGAGAATTCTGTTTTCATTTTGTAATTTAGAAATGCCACAAGGATGTGTATCTTTTTCGTGTTTTCTGCTTACTACTGGGTGGGTCTTTTTATAGTTTGAGGACTCAGGTCCTTCTGTAGCTCTGGAAAATATTTTGAAATTATATCTTTAATTATTTCATTACCTCTGTTGCCTCTTTTATCTAGTCTAGAGTGTTTATAAGTATTAGGTCATGTATTTTCTCATATTTTGTATCTCTTTGTGTTTCCACTCTATTTTCTAGGGGATTTCTTTGATTTTATCTTCATGTTTCTAATTTTCAAGGATAATTTCTTTTTATTTGATTGCTTCTTTTCAATAGAAATCTACTCTTATTTTATAAAAGCAAATTTCTTTTGGATCTCTCTGAGGATACAATCTAGAATTCTTTTAATGTTCCTCTCTGTTCCTACATTCTCTCACTTTCCTCCAGGATGAGTTGTTTTGGCTTTTTATCTTTCTCTTTCTCATACTTTTGGTTTGCCTCAAAGGTGATCCATGATGATCATTTCAGATTTATACATTTAAAATTAGGTAGCCTAATATATTCAGGAGACTGGTATGAGTTTCCTTCATGGCTGTGTAGGTGTGCATTCAAAACGGACCTTCCCCTGGAAAGGAGGCTGTCGGCAGCTCTGTGTCAGTGAGACAGCAGGAGGGGTTTGCTCACTGTAGGGGGGTCCTGTTAGAAAGAATGAGGGGACCACACATAGGCAGGCTGGGGACTCTCATGACTGCTAAAGTAAGGTAGACTTTATTCTGTGTATGAAGTGTTTTAATATATTTCTTTGCTGAGCAGGCCTACCTCATTGTCTTTTCTTTCTTTTCCCCTTCCCACGACCATTGCAAAGATTTAGTTCTGTTCTGCTTCACTCAACCCCTACATAGTCATTTCTCTTGTATCAGTTACCTAGTGCCACATAACAAAACACCCCACAGCTTCATGTCTTAAAACAACAATTTGTTATTTCTTGTGATTCTATGGGTTTCCTGGGCTCATTCTTTTACTCCATGTGGTATTGATTAGACCCACTCATGTTGCTGCACTCGGCGGGCAGCTGGGCTGTGTTGGAAGGCCCAGAAGGCTTCACTTTCATGTCTGGGGCCTTGGTGCTGGCTATCTGCTAAAACATCTAGTTTCTCGGGGCACCTGGGTGGCTCAGTAGGTTGAGCGTCCAACTTTGGCTCAGGTCATGATCTCACGGTTTGTGAGTTCGAGCCCCGCATCAGGCTCTGTGCTGACAGCTCAGAGCCTGGAGCCTGCTTTGGATTCTGTGTCTACCTCTCTCTTTGCCTGTCCCCTGCTTACATGCTCTCTCTCTCTCTCACTCTCTCTGTGTCTCAAAAATAAATAAACATTAAA
The DNA here is from genome assembly GCF_023721935.1 of Panthera uncia. Taxonomy (NCBI): domain Eukaryota; kingdom Metazoa; phylum Chordata; class Mammalia; order Carnivora; family Felidae; genus Panthera; species Panthera uncia. The sequence continues at coordinate 73,116,455 of NW_026057585.1, read as the reverse complement.
CATTAAAAAAAAAAACAACAAGAAAAACATCTAGTTTCTCCAACAGGTGGGATCTTTCTCCACATGGATTTTTATCCTCCAGAACGTCTTTCTCCAGAATAGGGTGGACTTTCTTACAGAATGGTGGTCCCATTCTAAGGGGGAGTGTTCTAAGCAGACAAGCCCTGGTAATTTCAGCAGACTTGCTAATGTCCCATTGGCCAAAACAGGTTACAATGTCAAGTCCAAACCCAATGTGTAGGGAATCCCACAAGGATCTGACTATCGAGAGGGGTTGTTCATTGACACCAATGTGTCAGTTTACCATACCTCCTAAGGTAGATCTTTCATGTTGTTTAGAAGGCAGTCCACCAGGCTTCTGTGTCAGGAGCAAAAGCCACAGCCAGTCATTCTGTACACATCGGGAGAGAAAGAGACTGCTGCCTGTTTATTCAATAGTTCTTTGCCTGATGTCTACAGCATGGCCTGCTCCCTGCTCCCTAAACTGGGAGTCTCCCCAAGATTCTGTTGGAGAGAACAGCTTACATCTCCTTAGTCAATTTCTTCATGCTGATTTAACCACTCTGGTTTTCTCCATAAATTGGATTCTATCTGCTTTTTGTCTTCTAGAAAGTCTTCAAATTTCTCTGTTCTCCTGGAGCCATGATTTCTCATTTTCTTGGGCAGATATGAATATATTCTTTTTATGTGCCTTTCTATTATTTCAGCGAAATTTGATGAAGGGAAGGGTTTGTATGTATTTCAAACATCATCTCGAAGCACACGGAAAAAGCAAAAGAGTTTAAAGTTTATCCTTTTAGTAAGAGGAAAAGAACGTAGTGGGATTCCTGTCCCGGTAGGTAGGGGTGCACCCGTGTGGCAGGAACGCGGAAGAGGGGTGGTGGTTAGACCAGAGGACAGTCTTGCAGTTTGCCAGTTCTGAGATGGTGGCCTTGCTGGCACTCTTCTTCCTCGGGAATCCAGGTTGATGAGTTACCGCTGACCATTTTTGTTCAAGCACCATCTGGGTCTCTGATGGCCTTTGAAACTGGCCTTTTAGTGGATCTAGTTCAGACTCCTCGGTTTGCAGTTTCGGAAACAAGGCACAGAGATGGGAACAAAGGTCACCCCACATATCAGCAGCACAACTGGGGTTCAAACCCGTGCCTCCTGCCACAGAATCCTGCGGTCTTTCCACCACGTGCTTCCCTGCATCTCACCCCCATCTGCACCTCGGAGCGTCCCTCAGAGAAGCCCAGGGTCTTACTGTCAGCCACGAGACCAGGCAGTACCCCCACCCCAGGATACCCAGAGATGAAGGATTTGGGGCTATAGGTGCCCCAAATGAGACAGATGTCTGTCTGGCCCTTCCTCCCAAAAGGCAATCATTTGAGCTGGAGATGACAGCCGCGTTTGGATCATAGATTCTCCTTCTCCCTCCAGCGCCCTCTCTCCCCTACTCAGTTATCTATTTACCTATCTATTTACGTGAGCCTTTTTTTTTCCCAATGAATTACGTCTGCAAGGCAGTAAAATGTTATGTATTTGCAAGGCCCATAATCTTTAAAAGCCCAGTGATGCCAGCTCCAGACAGCAGCGAGCTCCCTCCAGTATGTTAATAGATAGTATTAGGGCAATAATGAAAACACTTGAGACAAGTAAGCTCCTATCAAAAGCTGAGTAATAGGGCTTCGCCGAGTGAATCACAATGCAGAAGAGATTAAGACGTCTGCCGTTGTGCAGTGTCTATTCAGACTAACAGCTGCTCCGTTTCTGATTAAAATGGGGTTGGGGAGACCTTTCCGAGCAAGTCCCCTTTTCATCCTGCCTTGTCCTCACCCTTTCCACCTCCACCTCCACACACGGGCACCTTCATTTGCACTCAGCCGCAGGCATTCACACACATGCACACACACACACACACACACACACACACACACCCCTCAGAACAGAGTCACAAACACACGTTGCGTCACACACAGAGCCGCAGCCACACACACAGCCATCAGCGCTGACACGCAGCCACACTGATGCATCCACGCACGCAAACACAGCCACATCCTCGTGCATAGGCACACATGCGACCACCTCGCACACACTCACCGCCTCAGCCAGTCTCTGACACGCACATCATTATTATGATCTGTCACCAACACGGTCTCATATATGCGTGAGATGGCAACCTGTCACACACACACTCTTTGGTCACAACCAGACACTCGGAGACAACCTGACCAGAGTCACAGGACGCACACATACCTGGCAGGTCACGTACAGCCCTAGCAAGCCGTTTGTGTGCAGATTCACACTTGTGATCACGGTTAGTCGCACACACACAGCCCTTCATTGGCAGGCCATCAGGAGCACTGCTACCCACATCCAGTCACTGTCAGAGACATGCACACATGGTCACGCTGACACGTGACCACAGCCCAGGCACATAGGGAAGGAAGTGATGCCTTTCCTTACACATACAGGGCTGGTCTGCATCCCTGCCAACCCCCAGCCGTGAGCATGCAGTATAATTCACAGATACATCCGGGCACACACGCAGCCCTAGGCACCCCTCTGCACGCCCCTTCAGAGAGTGACCCAAAAGGCAAGACTCAACTACGAGCTCAAGGGATGGCCTCTGAGATGGTTCGGAGGCCTCCCGAGAAAATCCTCAGGGGCCAGGTATCAGGGTCTCCATTTTCCAGTCCCTGCAACGCCGTCTCACCACGGGGGAGATGGAACTGTTTCCGTGGAGTCTCACAGCATAGAACTTGACCTTGAGTGGACCTGCAGATTTAGACGTAGGAAAACTCAGAGCTGTGCAAGCAGAAATGGCTGCTTCAGGAAGGAGTGAGCGCTCCGTCAGTGGAGGTATGCCCATGGAGGCTGGACAGCCACTTGGTAAGGGTGATGAAGAGGGACTCCTGCATGGCACAGGGGTGAACTCGATGCCCTGCAGGTCCATTCCAATCCCCATCCTGGGCCCCGACGTGCTTTGTGTCCTCTTTTCACACCCCTGCCCCATTAACGACTCCCTTCTTCACCCCACTCTTCAGATAGGAGAAGCCAGCAGTCTTGACCTTCCACTTCTCCCTTTACATGATTTCTTCCAGGATCATCTTTCAGTTGATGCTTTCTTTCCATCTCTGTCCCTAAATGTCTGAAACCCGAACTCTAGGCCCAGGGGCAGAGACAGGTGTAGTTAAGCCAGCAGTTATTCAGGGACTCAACTTCTACGTTATTCCGAGAGACCTGGCAGGGCCTTTGGAGACTGACCTGGGCATCTCCTGATTGAAAGGCATTAGGTCACCAGAACTGGGCAGCTAGAAGGATCTTTACTAGGCGGCTGATCAGTCCCAGGGCCAGGCTTTGAAAGCATATGAGGACTTCCACTGGGCTGCAGCCGGCGGCCGCAACTCACCACCTGCCCAGCGTCCTCTCCCCAGGCACCCATCTCCACCCTGGCGGGGGGGGGGGGGGGGTCTCGCTATACCTTTCTCCCCAAGCACACCGCCACCCCCCCCCCCAACACTGGGATGCCTTCCCCCCTTGCTCCCAGCGATACCTGCATTTGTCCGAAACCCACCCACCCACCCTGCAGGCACCATGCAGCCTCAGGAGCCCTGGGCTAGAATCAATCCTTTCCCCATTCTTCCTCCCACAGTCATTGTTTTTCTCTGCGAGGACATGTACCATCTGTCTTCTGCTCAAGGGGCGGGGTTAGGCAGAGGGCTCCTGCTGCTCAAGGGGGTGGGGCAGGAGCTGACTGGACAGGCCCAGGAGCCAGGAAGGGGAACTAGTCCCTCAAAGTGTAGATAGAGCCAAGGGCATAGTTGGGAAAACAACTCTCAGGTTCAACTACGGTGTGATTGGGGCATGGGGACTGAGCCTGAAGGGGCTGGCTACACTGGGGTCTGGTGGGTCAAGTTACTTCAAGTAGAGGAGTTTATTATATGGCCCAGAGACACCTCATACAAAGGAATAAGGACCGCAGCAGGACTGGCATGGGAACAGGGTCAGATTAAGCTAGACGTGTCTGGGACTCTGGCCAGGGGCTCTATTGGGGTCTGCATCCCACCTTTAGGAGCCTGTATGGATGGCTGCCTTGAAGAGTCAGAGCTTATGCAGAACCCAAGGGTCATATCCATAGGGTGATACCCCAAACAAGAGAATTAAGAGCCGCGGTCAGTACCAGAAACCCAAACCAAGATGGCCTGGAGGAGCCCTTCAGAAGTAAGGTAATCTTTTTATGGAGCCTGGTAAAATCTGTATCCCAGGAGTTTGTCTGGGTATTTAAAGGAGCCACAAAATGTCAGCACTTACCTCTAACTATCCTGCATCTGGGCCATCCATCCACTTGTGTCTCTCTCCTATTAGATGGAGAACCTCCCCAGGAAAGACCACGTCTTATGTCTTCGGGTTCTCCCCTCTGGCTTTGCATAGTGCCTGGCACGTAACACATTCCCGATGACATTTCAGTTTTGCCTCTGCTTCTGAATCTGGGGTCTGGACTTGACCTCCAGGCCCCACATAGCTGCTACCACCTGATTTACCTGCAGCGGGTCTCCTTCTAGTTCCCAGGAACAATCCTGCCCGACCTGAAGCTGGAAGGATCTAGAGCCTCCAATTTGGCCTTTGGTTGCTTGAGCCCAAGTTGTGTTGGCTTTGCTTAACTGGCATCATCTCATTTGCTGTTCACGAGGCCAGATCCTATCCCAGAACCCATATGACATCACAGTTCTAGGTGGAATTTCAGCGTATTCCCTGTTTATTCATCCAACCAACATTTACTCCCCATCGCCAGTGGCCAGCTGTCCCCAGTCTTCATCTCCCCAGAGCTGACATTGCTCTAAAACCAGTGATCACATCCTCCTTCTGAAACGCTTCCTTTATTTACCTTCTAGGGCACCACCCTGGCTTGGCTCGTCTCTTCCTCTGCTCGGGGTCCGTCGTTAGTTACCCCCACCATCTCCCCAGCTTCTTAGTGATGCATTGCTCCAAGTGTTGTCCTCTTACCTCTTCTTTTTGCCTGCCCTCACTTCCCAAGGGACCTGCTCCAAGCTCGAGGTTTTAAAACCCCTTTATGGGCTGACCACTGTCAAGCCTCGGGTGTGTTTCTTCAGCCCACATCTCTGCCCTGAACCCTACCTGCTTGCTCAACATTTCCACCCGGATGTCTGTTAGCCTCTCAAACTTTAAACAAACTCCTGATTACCACCTCCAACCTTCTGTCCCCATAGTCTACTCGAACTTGATACATAGTGACTCCACTAATGGTAACTCTTCCAGTCACTCAGCCCCAAGACCTTGGGGTCATCTCTCAACTCCTGCTCAGACTCAGTATGAACCGCCCTCATCTCTTGCCTGGATCACTGCAGTGGCCTCAGACTGCTCTCCCTGCTTCTGCCCTTGTCCCCACCCGAGGTGCTGGCCCCCTGCTGGGTTCTGACCTACCCCTCTGACCCCTCCGCACCTCACCCTGTCCCTTGTGTCATCCCCAACTCTTTGTTGCCAAGAGCCTGGCTCCTCTTCCTCCTATTCGAACTTCCGGGTGCTGACATCATCTGAGAAGCAACAGAGAGGACACTTGTGCTCCTGCCCCCTCTTTTCCGTTGGCCTTCTATCACCTCAGTCCCTACATTCTTAGTGCCCGTGCTTAGCGGTCCTGAGCAAAGAAGACCAGGCCTCAGTCCGGTCCCTTGACCAACACCTTGGACCTAACATCAGGACGGGGGCCCTGAGAGGTTGGAACGTTTCTTTGGTGCAAAGCCCTTATATTCCCCCATCTCCTTTAATCTTCAGGTGATCCTGGGAGGCAGGAGTAATTTCCCCTTCCTCTGGGGGGTGGGGGGGCAGGAGAAAAGAGAACCTGCTTGACCACAGCTACACAGCTAGTCAAGATTTGAACCCAAGTCTTCTGACCCCAGGGCTCCTGCTTCTTCCACCTCTAGTGTCCTTAGAGATCAAGTCACCCTCCTCTCTTCCCTCTCAGCCCTGTATCACACTTCTAGAAGGGAGCCCTGAAATCCAGAGGTGGGGAGTGTCTTTCCCAGGGTCACAGACTCAGTGACTGAGCCCAGAGGGGTCCCCAGCTAACCCAGAGCCAGTGGGGGGACCCACACCCCAAGGCCAGGCCCTTCTCCCTTGGGCTCAGCCTGAGGTCCAGAGGCCTAAATAGCACAAGCGATGTTGTCTCCCTCCTCGGGGAGGGGAAGGCAGTGGCGGCAGTTGTGGCGGGCGGAGAGAAATTTCCCCTTTCTGTAGATTGGATCAGTCACTCTCAGAATTGATGGCAACGGCTTCATCACGAAGATCTAATGCTTTAATTATGTTGTGACATGACCTGACACGGGGGTGGCATTTGATGGATTCTCTGGTGTCATCAGCGTGGCCCTGACATAGGAAAGTGGCAGAAGGCAGGGGGGTGGGGGAGGAGGAAGGGCTCCCAGTGGGAGACAAGTCCTCTCAGGTCCCTCCACCTTTCCCTGCTCCTCATCTCCCAGGGCAGCTCCAGCAGCAGTGGGAGAGGGCAGAACAGCTTCTGTGTAGGAGAGGGTTGATGTGCCCTCTGGGATGGACTGGATCGTGGCGGGGGGGGGGGGGGGCGGTGCCCACGCGAGTGCATGTGTGTGTGTGCCTGTGTGAGCGTGTGCTTAGATACACAGGGACAGGTCTGAACAGGTGAGAAGATTCGGACCCATGTTGTAGAAGCAACAGCTGAATTGCTGTCTGGCCTGTAAAGAAGGTCTAGAAGGTGAAGCGTGGGGGTGGGGCACGGGGCTGGTCCACAGGAGTAGACGCGCTCATGCAATCTTGGAGGGCAGGGATGGGACCAGTGGAGGGACTCATGCCGGGCCACAGTGTAGACTGCCCTGGGAGCCAGTGAGCAACTCGTCCCTGGCAAAGGCTGCCAGGGCTCGTGCGGAGGGCATTCCTTCCCCTGGGGGACACCTTACAACTAATGGCCTCTGGGGCTAGGATTCCCTGTATCTGTGGGCGAGCCACTGAGTGTGTTTCTCTCCTTGTTTTACTGTCAGGGCTTTGTAGTGCCCTCAGTGTGGCAAGAATAAGAAGCAAAGCTGCTCCCCTCAGCCCAAGTTCTTTGTCAGGATGCTAGGTTGTGCAGCCCCTGCTCTGCTCCTGCGGCCGGGGCTCTTCCTCCCCAAGCTGGACAGTCCCACTTTTCAGCGAGAGTGGAGGCTGGCAGGGGAAGGGGGTGGGGATGCCCACCGGCGGGGTCCACCCCGGGTCAGGGGCCCTGCCAGTCTGTCCTCATGACCACCTGTGACCAGGAGCGGGTGGTTAGCCCCGCCTTACAGGGGATGCTAGAGAAGCTCAGAGACATGGAGTTGCCTGCCCAGGGCTACCTGACCAGGAAGGGGTGGATCAGATTGGATTTGGCAAATGCTTGTGAAGTGGCCCCTGCGTGGCAGACCCTGGAGAAAAAGCCGCAGATCCGAACCGCAGTCTCTGCCCTTGAGAAGCACAATGCCTGCCCACAGCTCCCTCTCCTTCAGATGTCCCTGCTCTTTCCACTGCTCCGCTCTGCCCTGGCTGGGGGCTTGGGGGTGGCAGCCCAGAGTGGGGAGGGCGGGAGAGCTAGAGAAGGTGTCAGGGGACTGGGGCCTGGTTCGGGATGCTTCAGTCGCCAGCCCTGCCGTGGGGAAAGCAGAGGTGGAGAAGTCACAGAATGGAGGGGCCTCCCGAGCTCTCTTCAGTACTATCCTCCCCATCCTACCTCACCCCATCCCCTCGTGGGGCAGAAGGAGAAACCAAGGCCGCTAGAGAAGAAGAGAGAGGCCCAGGGTCACTCCGTGTGTTAGCACAGGAGTCAAGATCATGAACATGGGCTCCCGGGTCAAGGCTTGACCACATTGGTACCCAGGGGGCAGGGCTGCCAGGCCCGGCCATAAAAGGCTTCCGGGGGGAGCCTTGAGCTTCTTCTAGAAAGAGGAGTTAAAGAAAGTCTGGCCAGAGAGGAGATTCATGTCGGAGATGTCAAGATGGGGAGAGAGCGGGAGCTAAGGCTTGGCTGTTCTCTAAAATCCTGGATGCCCTGCAGGCTCTGAAATGACACCTGAGGGAGACGTGAGAACAGAAGGACCTCGCAGATACGAGCGGAGCAGCAGTGTGTGAGTCCGGGCATGGACAGAAGCAGGTGCTCACGCGTGCTGCCCAGAACCTGCAGTCCAGGGGCAGCGGTAAGACTCTGCAGAGCCCCGAAGTGTGGAGTCAAGGGTCTGCATGGGTGAGGGCTGCGAACAAGAGCTGGGTCAGAGAGGAGGTGCGGGTTCTCCCGGAGGAATCTGTGTCTGGACGTAACTGGTATTCTAGTGTGACTGTGGAGCCACCATATGCCTTGGTGTGCCCTGCTAGGTGACCACTCCCCCGGGCTTAGCTGTGGCCAAGTATGGTTGGGTGTCCCTGTGTGAAGGTGTTAGCAGGTGCAGCCATGCAGCCATATCTGGTCAGGCTGGTTGGACACCTGTGCCTGTCTGACCTCCCTAGTCTGGTGTGTACTTGGAAGCAGCTGTGTGTTTAGTGAACGCAGCTCTAGGCATAGCCATGGCCCCTAACATAGCTCTGTGCCCCCTCGTAGCCACATTTGTGTGGAATTGTGCGGCCCTATTTGCGACTGTCTCTGAGGTAACCTTGGCCCTATGGCCTGGGGCTCTGGGCTGCTGGGGCTCTGTAGCTAGGCAGCCCCTCCATCACAAGACACTGTGTGTCTTCCTAAACCATCACCATCAGCTGGTTTCCAGCGCATGGGCAGGGAATCAACACCAAGACCACCTTGGGCAGGCCCAGACTCTTCTGCCCTTAGGCCCCTGGGCCCTTCCATGGCTTTTCTCAGATGGAGAGAAGGGCAAAGATGTCACTAAAACCCTCCCTACTAGGTCTCACGGGGAGGGGTCATAGAGCTATCTCCTCCGATGGCCTCATTTGGCAAATGGAGAAACTGAGGTTCAGACAGGAAGTAACCTGCCCCAGATCAAACCCCAGGATTATGTTCCAAACTTGAGATAAAGCTGAGAATACCAAATGTGGAAACCGCATTTCACAGGCTTTAACGTGCCCATTTGACAGATGGGTATGAACAGTGGGTATTAGAACTGTTCTGGCCTGGAATTCTGGTCCTGACTCCACACCCGATATGTGACCTTGGATCATTCATACCCTTCTCTGAGCTTCTTTTTCTCACCTATAAACTGAGAGGCTTGATGGGTTTGCTTTTTAAGTGCCCTGTTCTAGCATGGTCCATGATCAGTCCTGGAGGCTGGAGGTCAGTACGATCTGGGAGGTCGTGTGCACCTGTTGGGTGATCATTATTCAAAGCTTAATTATGGGTGAGTACTAAGCATAGCCCAGAGGGGACAGCTGTGAATTTGGGGTCACACAGTGAACTGGTGGCAATATCAGGATGAGAAGGAAGCTAGGCCTCCTGACCCCTCACCAACGCCCCCTCACTGCACCCCAGAGCTGCTCCCGGGACTCTCTGGGCCTATAGGTGTCAATGACTTCTTGACACAACCTCATGGACCTCCCCAAAGCTGTCTTGCCATTTCCTGAAGTCATATGCCTGGCATGTCCATGCCAGGCAGGTGCTGTGCTAGAGACTCTTCTTCCCATTCCCTTATTTAATCCTGGTGGGAGCCCATTTTACAGATGAGAAAGCTGAGGCTCGAAGGAGTTAAGAGATAATAATTGCTCATACTTTTGAGCCTTTCTTGACTGAATGCAAGACCCTTTGCTGGACACTCACTGAGATGAGGGGAGGGTGACAATCCAGCCTCCAAAATATCCCTCCCGAATAGCGCCAAGACCTGCATGGGATCTGCCAGCCTGATTTAGACAGCAATTTGCATACAATTTACCCGGAAAGCTGCACTGTGAAAAATATAATTACTTTTTTAATATTCTTGCTCTGATGCGAATGCTTACCGCCCGGTAATGAATTACTTGCTTAATGAAGATAAACCTGAATTGGAGATGCACTTTGGAGAGCTGCTGGGGCAGCCGACTTGAAGCCATCATTTGCAGCTGTTAATCTCTGAAATTGATGCCCTTGTTGGTAGGATCATAAATCGAGGGGAAAATCTATGAGCTCCAGCGCCTCCAGTAACTTACTCTGTGGCACTGGTGGAGTCACTCGGCCTCTCGGTGTCTCAGTTTCCTCATCTGTCCATCGTATGGGGGTATGATAGAATCGTAGAAATGCAAGCATGGAATGGGCCTTCATTCAAGAATGATCGAGCATCTACAGTGCGCCAGGTAAGAGCCAGAGGGAGGAAGCGATTTATTTTCAAAGACACACATAGACTGAGGGGCTTGGGAACCAAAACTGTGCAGCGTAACCACATCTCTGCTCACAGGTGCTATACTTGGATCCTTGCTCCTAAATGGACTCTAAGCTACCTCCCGGCTGCTGGTGATGGAAGAGAGCACCAGGTAGGAGTCAGATCCTCATAGGAGGAAAAAACCCTGTGGTCTGGTGTGGCCACTGGAAACTGACTGTTCTTGTACCTGATGCTGGCCATTTCCGGGGACCAATCAGAGCCGAGGCCAAGACTCCCAAGTCCCCCTTCACAGCAGTTTCTCAACACATACACCCAGGTGAGGGCTGAGGGTTCCAGAATAAGTCCCCAGCTTAGTAAATACGTATTTACCTCCTTGTATGACAAGGTGTTATATAGGGTCTAGGGACATAATTATGAATAAGACCAACAAGTCACCGCCACAAAGACCCCAAATTCTAGAAAAGTGTGGCAACCACTTAGAAATAACGAGTCAACTAATAATAAAGATAATGTCAGATAGTGATAAATGCTATAAAATTTTTTAATAGATAATATGATGTAGAGCAATTGAGGAGTCTGTTTTTACTTGTTAGTCAAACAGACCTTCCTAAGGAGGGGACACCTGGGCTAAAATCTAAATAACACTAAGAAATCATCCTTGTGGGCACCCTGGCTGACTCAGTCGGTGGAGCATGTGACTCTTAATCTGTGTTGTGTGTGAGTTCAAGTCCCGCATTGGGTGCAGAAATTAACTAAATAAATAAGAAATCATCTTTGTAAATATCCAAAAAAAAATGTGGTTCCAAGTAAGATTTGAAAAGCAGGCAGAAGCCAGGTCACAAAAAGCCATATAAGTTATGGAGGGGATTTCAGATTTTATTCTTAGTGCAAGGGGAAGTCGTTGGATGTTTTCATAAGGGGAGTGAGATGATTTATTGACATTTTAATAGATCATTCTGTAAGAAAAAAAAATAGAAAATCTGGATAGCTCTATATCTTTTTTCGATAGCTCTATATCTATTAAAGAAATTGAATTTATAATATAAAAATTTCCCACCCAGATGGTTTCACTGGTAAATTCTATCAAATATTTAAGGAATAAATAATACCAATTGTACACAAACTCTTTCAGAAACTAGACAAAAAAAGAACATACCCCAATTCTCCTATTGGTTATTTATTTCTGCACAACTATCCCTAAATGTAGTGGCTTAAAACAATACTTTATTATTATTATATCTCATGATTTAGACAGGCCACACAGTGGGGTTGGCTTGTCTATGCTCCACAATATCTGGGCCTCAGCTGGGCTGAGATGACTCAAATGTCTAGGGATTATAACAACTGGAAGCTGGCTTAGCAATGTTTCTCTCTCTCTCCATATGGCCTCTTGGTTAGCGTGGGTCCCCTTACAGCATGGTGGTCTCATTTCCTGCATGGCAGACTGGGGCTCTAGCTGTGAGCATTCCAAGAAGACTGGAAGAAGTTGCAAAGCTTCTTAGGACCTAGCTTTGGAAGGACACCTCTGTTGGTCAAGCAAGTGCTCAAGTCAGCACAAATTCAAAAAGAAGAGAATTAGGCTCCACCTCTCAATGGAAAGTAGCAAACAATTTGTGGCAGTCTTTAACCTAACACACCTCTGATGCCAAAACCTGACAAAGACATTACAAGAGAAGGAAATTATTGTGCAATATTACTCATAAAAAAAATGTAAAACTCCTTAAGAAAATATTATCAAATCAAGTCCAACAACATATATAAAAGAGAAAACATTATTACTAAGTGTGGTTTATTCTAGAAATGTAAGTTTAACAATACAAAAAAAATCAATCCATTTGGGGTGCCTGGGTGGCCTAGTGGGTTAAACGTCCAACTCTTGATTTCAGCTCAGGCCATAATCTTATGGTTAGTGGGATTGAGCCCCTCATTAGGCTCTGTGCTGACGGTGTGGAGCCTGCTTGGGATACTCTCTCTGCCTCTCTCTGCCCCTCACCCACTCATTCTCTCTCTCTCTCTCTCTCTCTCTCTCTCTCTCTCTCTCAAAATAAAGAAAATAAACATTAAAAAAATCAATTTAATTCACCACATTAACAGAATAAAGAGGAAAAACCATAACATTGTCTCAATAGATGCAGTAGAAGTACATTTGACAAAATCCAACACCCATTTATGATAAAAAAAAAAAAACCTCTTAGCAAACTAGGAATAGAAGGGATAAAGTATATCTATACTGAACTTACAGTTAATACCATATTTACTAGTGAAAAAAAAAATGAATGCTTTTCTCCACTTTAGGAACAAGGCAAAGATGCTTGCTTTCATTGCTTCTATTCAACATTGTACTGCAAATTCTAACTAGCCAGTGCAATAAGGCAAGAAAAGGAAATAAAAGGTATAAGGACTGGAAACGAAGAAGTAAAACTGCTTTTATTTGTAATAAAGGATCCTTAAAACAACTACCAAGCTCATAAAAGAATTTGACATATTTGCAAGATACAAAGTCAATATGCAAAAATTAATTGCATTTCTATATATTAACAGTAAGCAGCTGGAAAAGGGGAAATTAAAAAAACTTATTTATAATAGCATAAAAAGCACAAAATACTGGGAAAAACAGGAAAAATCATGCAAAAATCTCTAAACTAAATACTATAAATCAGTGTTGAAGAAGACCTAAATAAATGGACTGGTAGACTATGTTTATGGATTGAAAAGCTCAATATTAGTAAGATGTTCGTTGTGCCTAAATTGACCTATATGCTCACGGCAATCTCAGTCAAAGCCCAGTACGGTTTTTTGTTGCTGTTAAGATGACAAGATTATTCTAAAAGTTATGGGAACATTCACAGGAATTAAATAGACAAGATAATTTTGAAAAAGTTTAAGGACTCACCCTAGCTGATCTAAAGAAATAGTTTATACATAACCCACTTTGGGTTATTGGTGTGGACCGGATGAGAGATGATGGGAACTGGGACTCTGGCGAGAGTAAAGGCGATGGAGAGAAATGGAAGTTTGGAGCTATATTTTGGAGATGGAGTCAGCACAGTGAGATCTGTAGATGATTGTAAGTGAGGAGTGACGGAAAGAGAAGAACTAAATGTAAGTTTTGCTTGAGCAACTGGGTCTTAATGGTGTGACTTAATGAGATGGGGAAAGTGGTGGAGAGAGATGGAATAGGAGAAGGGTTGAGTCTCTGTTCCATGTGTATTAAGTCCGAGAGACCCAGGAGGCCTATATGGGGAGGTTTCAAACAGGCTGTTAAATATATAGGTTTGGAGTTCTAGGGAGAGATCAAGAACTGGAAATACAAATTTTGGAGTCAGTGTAGAGATGACACATATGGGCCTGGGTGAGATCACCTAGCCTGGGGAAGTAGACAGAAGGAAGAGGAGGGAGGGCCAAAGATTATTCCTTGGAGCACTCTCACCTTCAGAGGGAAGAGAAGCAGTAAGGCCTAATTCAGGAGTCTGGAAAGAAAGGTGGGAGGACAGTCAGGAGAATGTGATGCAGGGAAAGTCACGGGGATCGGAGAGGGGAGACAAGAGACATGGGAGGGGAATAACTCACATTGCTCCATATCTTCCATGTGCCAGGCACTGGCTTGGGACCTTCACGTGCGCTGCCTCAGGACAACCTTGTGCAGTAGGTATTGTTCCTGAGACTCAGATTGGTGAACTAACTTGTCCCAGTCTTATAAGCAGGAAGCGGGGAGCCCGGCTCTGCAGCCAGACCTGGCTTTGCAGTTCTTTCCACCAACCCCAAGCTGCTACCTTCTCCCGGTGCCTCCAGCAGGGGGTGCAAGTCTAGGGGAAGGCGCTTAACGGTTCCTTGTCTGTAGATTGTTCATCTTTCAGGGTTATGAGGATAAAATGAGATAATCTGTGTTAAGCACCTGGTAGTGCTTGTTTAGCCCTTGCTAAACAGTGACGACTGCGGCTGTATGTGCAGAGCACAGAGGAGTCCTATGGTCAGTGAGACCACTGCCGGGGGAAGGGTGCAGGGGAAGGTTGTGACGGGCTCCAGGCTTCCTGGAGAAGATGTAGTGTGAGCTGAGGACTCCGCGGTTCCAAACACGGGTCTGTGATGAAGTTTCCAGTGGCTCCTGGGCCAAATGAGAAAAAGGACAATGCAATAGGTTTTACGTAACGCCAAATGTGTTCCAATGTAAAGGATTGCTCTCTTTGTTTAATGTTTGTTTATTTATTTTTGAGAGAGCGCTCACGCAGGCACGCGAGAGTGCAGGGGAGGGGCAGAGAGAGAGAGGGCGAGAGAATCCCAAGCAAGCTCTGCAAGGTCAGCACGGAGCCTGATGCAGGGCTGGAACTCACGAACCTGTGAGATCATGACCTGAGCCAAGATCAAGCGTAGGACGCTTAACCGACCGAGCCACCCAGGCGAGAAAGGATTACACTTTCTCTTGAGATTGGCCTTCCTACTTCGTTGGTATTAAAGCACTCTTTTTGTGAAACCACGGTGGATAGAGAGTGGTAGTTATATTTTAAATATTGTTCCTGATGAAATGAAAACGTGGCAACCTTCTGTCATTCTCTGAACTTTCTTTTGAAGCTTTTAACTGGTTAATGAAATTCAAAACTATGAGAACCACTGACAGCTGGCGTGGAGAGGGCATTCTTGGCAGAGAGACCTGCATGTGCAAACACAAAGGTGCAGGGAAAAGCACAGTGTATTCTGGAACCGCAAACAAGTAGCAAGAGTAGCAGGGACACCTGAGGAGAGGGGTTTGCAGTGAGTCTGAACAAGGGATCAGAGGCCAAGTACTGGGGTGGGGTGGTCACCACGCTGAAATCCCCGCCCTCAACCTTTCAAAGGCGCAAAGTGACAGGGGAAGTCCCTCTGGCCTGAGCCTGAGCCCCAGGGCATCCCATGACCGTGCAGGATACGTGCGCGCGCGCGCGTGCGCATGTGTGCACGTGCACATGCGCACAAATCCTTGGTGAAGAAAGGAGTCTCGGAAGAGGACAGCGTTAAGGACGAGAGGGGCCTGGCCTAATAAGTGAAGAGACACACAGGATGGAGAGAGAAACCAGGAAAGGCAGTGGGGAGAAAAGGAAGGAGAACCCCAGGACTATCTAAGTTGGGGGAGCAGAGACTGCATGTCTGGGCACAAGTGTGTGTGTGAGTGTGTGTGTCCCTGAGATCTTGCGTGTCTGTGTGTTTGTGCATTTGCACCCTACATAATGTGTCTTTCTTTCTTTCTTTCTTTTTTTTTTTTTTTTTTTTTTTTTAGATTTTTTGATGTTTATTTATCTTTGAGAGAGACAGAGCATGGGCAAGGGAGGGGCAGAGAGAGAAGGAGACACAGAATCCGAAGCGGGCACCAGGCTCTGAGCTGGCAGCACAAAGCCTGACACGGGGCTCGAACTCATGAACCGGGAGATCGTGACCTGAGCCGAATTCGGTCACTTAACCGACTGAGCCAACCAGGCGCCCCACATGTGCCTATTTCTTACACATGATACTTGAAGGTGGACCTGGGGGAGGGCAAGTCCTTGAACCCATGCCCTTGTCAGCCTTGAGAGCACTCCAGCTGGAGTGCGGGGGCGGGAGAGGCCCTGTGGGGCAGGGGTGGCCTTTCCAGAGCCCTGCTCTCAGCCTGGCTCTGTCGGTAGAGGCTCAGTTTGCCTGTCTGCAACGCTCTCCACCCCCCACCTCGGTGTCTCCCTCCGAGGCTGGTCTTGGGCTCCAGATGGCTCAGCTCACTGTGCCTGTGAGCAGACCGAGGTCAGCCTGGCCGCCCTCCTCAATGCCCACCTCCCCCCTGCCTCAGGTCCCCTCTTGCAGGTTTCTCCCGAGTCAGGCCTCTCTAATGGGGCTGGGTCTTGGAGAGCAGGCTTCCCCCTCAGTGCCTTGCCTTTGCTGCTTGGCCTCTTGGCCCACGTCCAGGAGCCTGCCAGGGGGAGTTCAGCAGAGAGAAAAAGTGGGGCAGGGTGGGCGGTTGTGTCTGGGCGTGATGAGGGTACCCCGTGAGTGTGTGTCCGTGTAAGTTGGAGCATGACAGGTGTATCCGTGAGCAAATGGCATGCCCGTGTCAGAGCGCCCCTGGCAACGCTGATGTGTGAGTGTGTGCAAGACAAGACTGTGTGTGAAAGTGGGGGGGGGAGGGGCTGTGAGTACAAGCTCACATTTATCAAGCGCCCACTGTTAGGCAGGCAGGATGCTAAGTGCTTCGCTCAGATTATCTCATTTAATAAGTGTGACAGCGTGTTGAGAGGGTGAGAGAGGGGTGCAGAGGGCGGGTGGCTGGAGTCCTCGCGCACTGCGCCCCAGCAGAGCCACCCAGGCAGGTGTGAAGCAGGCCTCGGGCCCGTCACCATATGGAGGCCGGCAGCAGGAGGGAAGAGGCTATTCCCTGGGGTCCAGCCCGGCTCCCTGTCCCGTCCTCAGCTCTTCCCAGGGATGGGCTGACTCCCTCCCGGGACAGAAGACTGCCTGGTTCTTGTGTTCCCTCCCACTGTGCTTAGCACGGGCTTAACCAGGTGCTAAACCAGCCCCTATTCTTCCATAGAGGGCGAGGCAGGCCCTTGGAAACGTCTGTGCATTGGTTCAGCCCGGTCCTTACTCTGTAAATGTCACATGAAGGGGAAGAGAAGCCCCATGGGTCAGAAGCCAGGCCTCACAAAAAAAGGAAGGAGTGGCTGCAGCTGTCTGAGCTGAGCCAAAACGGCTAAGGTGCCATTAGACTCACCCGAGGCCTCAGAGGCCCCTTCTTTGGCCCATTGCTTTATCCCACTCCTGTTTGGGTCTCAGGTAAGTGAAGGTGCTTGGAAGTGAGCACTGGGGTCTCTTGTCACCCCGGTGGTAACACTGCAAGGATTTCTAGAGGAACAGTGACAGGAAGGAGGGGGAGGGAAGAGGGCGGAGGGAGGAAAACCATGGAGGTAAATGGAGTCTCTCCTGTCCCCTGCATCAACCACCCTGTGGGGGCAGGCCAGTTATTCAGAGACATGCTCTACAAGTATCAGAAGACCCAGAACAGCAGCCGTGGGGAGGGCTTCCGGGAGGAAGCTGGCGGCCCTGGAACACAGGATTGCCACAGGGAGGGGTCGGAACTGGGGGAATAGTTCCAGGAAGGGCCAGCAAGTACGTTTGGGGGTCAAATGCACCTCCGAAAGAGCACATCACCTCCCACCCCCTCCCTGAGATGGTAGTTTTCAGGAAAATACTAGTATTAGTTTATCATTTGTTGAGTATTTTGAGAGAAATACGATATTATTCCTGCATGAGGAAATCAAGTTTCAAAAAGGCAAAGGTCCTTGTCCAAAGCCTCACACAGAACCAGTGTCGGGATCTGAACCCAGGGCTCGGCTTCAAGCCTCGTGTACTGACCAACTCGTGTCACACTGCTGCCCACGTCTCAAGCCCACCCCTGCTAGGTCTCAGAAGTTGTGGCACCAGCACGGGCCAGGCTTTGGGGCTCAAAACCTCAGCGTCCCCTCCACCACCACTTCCAGCAGGTGCCAGATCCTGAGCATCCTTCCTCCTCAGGGTTGCAATCAGACGGCTGTGGATTCCGATCCCAGCTCCATCACTTGTCAGCTGGGTGATCCTGGGGAAGTCACTTAACCTCTCTGTGCCTCAGTTTTCTTTACTGAGGGAAGGAGAATGGCACTTAGAGGATTGTGGTGAGATTTTTTATAAGTTTATTTATTTATTTTGAGAGAGTGAGGGAGGGGCAGAGAGGGAAGAAGAGAGAGAGAATCCCAAGCAGGTTCCGCACTGTCAACGCAGAGCGCGGCTGTGGGCTTGAACTCCCGAGCCATGAGATCGTGACTTGAGCCAAAGTCAAGAGTGGGACACTCAACCGACTGAGCCACCCAGGCGCCCCAGGGTTGTAGGGAGATTTTAACCAGTGAATGCCTGTAAGGAACGGAGCACAATGTCCAGCATAATAGATACTCAGGAAACGTGAGCTATTTTTATTTCCACTAAACTACATGCTGTTCTTGTAACTGTCCTATACAGGGACCTGTCACTCCTGCCTCATACCTCGCAGATGAACAAGGCAGACTGGCCGGAAATTCCAGAATACATCATGCTACCTGCACCGGTCTGGCTCAGGCTACCGTAACAAAGCCCACAGGCTGGGGGCTTAAACAATGGAAATTTATTTCCTCACGGTTCTGGAGGCTAGAAGTCCAAGATCAATAAAAAGTGTTGGCAGGTTTGGTTTCTCTGAGGCCTCTCTCCTTGGCTTGCAGACACATGGCCTTTCCTCTGTGTGTCTTTTCCTGTCTCTTTGTGTGTCCAAATTTCTTCTTCTTATAAGGGAACCAGTCAGATTGGATTAGGGCCCACCCATATGACATCATTCAACCTTAATTACTTCTTTAAAGGCCCTATCGCCAAATACAGCCACTTTCTGAGTTATTGGGGTTTAGCGCTCATACAAATATTATGGGGGACACAGTTCAGCTCATAATATGACGTTCCTTTTCCGGGTGTTTGCTCGTGTTGCCTTTCTCTCTGCCTGGAACACTGTCCACATTCTCTCCTCCCATCCCCTGAAGACAGCCTCCTACTCATCGTCTAAAACTCAGAGCATCACCACCACCAAGAAGGCTTCCTGGCTAGACTGCTATCTCCTCTGGCTTCCCACAGCACCCTACCCATATCATGGCAGGCACCACACTCTAAGAACTGTCTTTTCGTATTGCCTGTCTCCCCTGCTCAGGTAGATGTCTATTGTTTTGATCTGTACAGCATTTTCTCTGCCCCTTCCTCACATGGAAGAAATGACACTCCCACTGGTACCTCCCCTCCTCACGGCCTCATTTAACCTTTCACCTCCTCACAGGGCCCATCTCCCCAGTCACCCTGGGGGTTAGGGCTTCAAGATATGAATGAGGGCAGGAGGGACACAAACATTCAGTCCACAACAGTTGGTGAGAATGTGGAGGAATTAGGACTCTCATATCTTGTTGGTGGGAATGCAAAATGGGGCACCAAATCATGGTTCCTGCTGCTTGCCACTGGGATGAGCATGTGACTCCTTCCTTGAGCTTTTCGTCTGTGAATGCTGGGTGAGAAGATACTTCCATTTCCCCTGGGGTCCAGAACGATGTAAGCCTGGAGCTTTGTGTGGCCGTGCCCCACTCTCCTCCCACCACGAAGGGCCTCAGAGGAAACACCTACTGTGGGCCAGATTCTTGAATGAACTGTAAACATTTCATGTTTCATTTTCTAGTGTTTGGGATAAGTAACACATTGAAATGGTTCAAAAACTCAAAATAATATATAAAGCTATACAATGAGAGTGCTCAGTTTTATTCCTGTTCCTGACCCACCTCCGGCCACATGGCTAATCGCTTTATTTCCTGTAGATCCTTCAAATGGTTATTTATGGCAATATAAGCAAGTAACAATTGTGTGTGTGTGTGTGTGTGTGTGTGTGTGTGTGTGTATTATTGTCTCTCTCTTTTTTTAAAGCAGTGGCCTTTAGATCTGAAAGTCTGGGTTTCAGGCACACCACATTTTTTCCTGATGTTTTGTTTGTTTGTTTGTTTGTTTATTTATTTATTTATTTGAGAGAGAGAGAGAGAGAGAGAGACAGAGCAAGCACAAGTGGGTGGGGGAGGGGCAGAGAGAGAGAGAGAGAGAGAGAGTGAGAGAAAGAGAGAGAAAACCTCAAGCAGGCTCTGCATTGTCAGCAACGAGCCCGATGTGGGGCTCGATCTCGCAAACCATGAGATCATGACCTGAGCTGAAATCAAGAGTCAGACACTAAACTGACTGAGCCACCCAGATGCCCCTCTCCCTCTTTCATCAAAGAAAGAATACTATACACACATATACTATATCATATAGTATTATATATAGTTCTACACCTTGTTTGTTTTCCTTTACCAATATATTCTGGTATGCTTTCTATAAAGTACCCCGTGACCCTTCTCTTTTTTACAGCTGCATAATATTCCAACGTGGGAATGAACTACACAGTTCCTGATGATGAACACCAGGGTTATTTCCAATCTGTTGCAACCAATAGGCTGTGTAGGTATCGTTTTACATGAGTATAAGAATATACGTGGGCTTAATAATAAAATGATAAGCCAATTGAAAAAACTGGGCAAGGTATTTGAATATACATTCCTCTAAAGAAGATACACGAATGGCTGATAAGCACATGAAAAGATAGTCACCATTGTTAGCCATTAGGGAAACCCAAATCTAAACCACAATGAGATACCACATCCACGAGGATGGCAATAATCAAAAAGACAGACAATAACAAGTGTTGGTGTCTTAGCCTACTCAGGTTACTATGACAAAAAGACCACAGACTGGTTGGTTTAAACAACAGAAATTTATTTCTCGTAGCTCTAAAGGCCAAGAAGTCCAGGATTAAGGTGTTGGCCAATTGGTTTCTTGTGAGACTTCACTTTCTGGTTGTAAATGGCTGCCATGTCACTGTGTGCTCGATGGACTCTTTGTGCACGTTCAGAGAAAGGAGAGAGAGCTCTGCTGTCTCTTCTTATAAGGGCAGCGATCAGATTAGAGTTCCACCATTAGGACTTCATTTAAGCTTTCACCTCCTCACGGGCCCCATCTCCAAACAGAGCTGCACTGAGGGTTAGGGCTTCCGCATATGAATTTGGGAGGCATGAAAACATTCCGTCCATAATAGTTGGTGAGACTGTGGAGAAATTGGAACTCTAATACCTTGTTGGTGGGAATGCATAATGGTGCAACCACTTTGGAAAACAGTTTGGAAGTTGTTCGAAATGTTAAACATGGAGTTATCCTTTGACTCAGAAAGTCTACTCCTAGGTAGATATCCAAGAGAAATGAAAACATGTGTCCACGCAAAAACTTGTACGTGCATGTTCATAGCAGCATTATTCATAACAGGCAAAAATAGAAACAATCCAAATGTTGGATTCATCAACCGGTGAATGGGTAAAGATGTGGTATATCCAGATAATGGAATATTATTAAGCAATAAAAGCAATGAAGTACTGATCCATGCTACAGTATAGATGAAACTTGAAAGCATTATGCTAAGTGAAGGAAGCCAGCCACAAAGGATGACATTTGTATGAATTCCATTTATATGAAATTTCCAGAATAAGCAAATCTGTGGAGAGAGAAATCAGATTCGTTGTTGTCTGGGGCTGAGGCAATTGGTAAGAAATTACGGGGATTGCTAATAGGTATGGAGTTTCTTCCGGGGGGGCAGGGGGGTAGAAATCTTTTAAAATAGGTTGTACCACTCTGTGAATAAACCAAAGTCATTATATTTTACAGGTTAAATGGGTGAATTGTGTGGTATCAGAATTATAACTTGAAAGAATTGTTGATATAAATAGAGTCCCAGAACTGCAACTGCTGGGCAAAAGGGTAAATGCATTTAAAATTTGATCAGTATTGACACATGTGGCTAGAAGGTTCTTACATTTTTCATTCTCACTAGCGATACATAAAAGTGCAAGGTGGGTACTATTATCTCTATTTTATACAAGAAACTGAGGCCTGGATAATCCAATATCACGCAATAAATAATATCCAAGATGTAATAAATCAGCTGGTGCTCTGTTGCATCTTACTTATTTGGTGTTTTTCCTTTTTTTCTAAAAAAATTTTTTTTAACATTTATTTATTTTTGAGCGACAGAGACAGAGCACGAGTGGGGGAGGGGCAGAGAGAGAAAGGGAGACGCACAATCTGAAGCAGGCTCCAGGCTCTGAACTGTCAGCACAGAGCCCAACGTGGGGCTTGAACTCATGAACCTGAGCTGAAGTCAGGTGCTTAGCCGACTGAGCTACCCAGGTGCCCCCCATTTGGTGTTTTTCCAACAGTCATTTGATCTTCTAAAAACAAGAAGAATTTTTGATTGCATTGATTTTCTCTATGATTTTTCTGTTTTCTATATCATTGATTTATGCTCTGATGTTTGTTATTTCTTCTTTTCTGCTGACTTGGGCTTAATTTACTCTTCTTTTTCTAGTTCTTAAGGTAGAAGCTGATGACACTGATTTGAGACCTTTCTTGTTTTCTAATTCAGGTGTTTAGTCCTATAAACTTTTTCCTAAGTATGTTTCTTAGTGTCATTTCACAAATTCTGATATATTGTATTTTCATTCTCATGCAGTTGAAAATACTTTTTTTTTTTAGAGAAAGGTCTTAAACTTTTTTTTGAACTTTTATTTATTTTTGAGAGACAGAGAGAGACAGAGCATGAGCAGGGGATAGGCAGAGAGAGAGGGAGACACAGAATCTAAAGCAGGCTCCAGGCTCTGAGCTATCAGCACAGAGCCTGATGCAGGGCTCAAACCCACAAACTGGGAGATCATGACCTGAGCTGAAGTCGGATACTTAACCAACTGAGCCACCCAGGCACCCCAGTTCAAAATACTTTCTAATGTTCTTTATGATTTCTTCTTTGGCCCATGGGATATTTAGAAGTATGTTAATGAGTTTCCACATATTTAGGGGATTTTATAGATATCTTTTTATTATTGATTTCTAATTTAATTCTATTATAGTCAGAGAACATACTTTGTCTAATACTAAATTTATTAAAACTTGTTTTATGGTCTAGTTTGGTAAATGTTTTGTGTGCATTTTAATAAAGTATACTCTACTGTTGTTGGGTGAAGTGTTTTATAAATGTCAATTAGGCCAAGTTGGTTGACAGTGTTTATGCCTACTATATTCTTGCTGATTTTCTGCCTGTTTATTCTATTGATTACTGAGAAAGGAATATTGAAGTATCCCCATCTATAATTGTAGATTTTCTCATTTATCCTTGAAATTCTATCAGTTGTTGATAGAATTTAAATTTATACTTAAAGTAGTTTCTTGGGGTGGCTGGGTGGCTCAGTCAGTTGAGTGTCCAACTCTTGATTTTACCTCAGGTCATGATTCTAGGGCTGTGGGATTAAGCCTAGCATTGGACTTCATGCTGAGTGTGGAGCCTGCTTGAGATCCTTTCTCTCTCTGCCTCTGTCCTCTCTCCAACTCACACTCTCTTTCTCTCTAAAATAAAAATAATAATAATAAAATAAAGTAAGTTTCTTATAGGCAACATGTAATCAGATCTTGCTTTGGATAAACAGTCTGACAATCTTGGCCTTCTAATTATGTTTTTTTGACCATTTACAGTTAATGTGATTATTAATATGAATGGGTTTAAATCTACCTTGCTATTTATTTTCTCTTTGTCCCATGTGTTCCTCATTCCCCTTTTCCCTATTTTTCTGATTGTGTTTTTTTAAATATCATTTTATGTCCTTTATTGTTTTAATTGGCTATATATGTATATATTTCTTGGTGGTTACTTTGGGGCTTATAGTATACATCTTTAATTTATCCCAATCTATCTTCAAAAACTATTATACCACTTCATGTATGGAATAAGAATCCTATAAGAGTATGTGCTTTCATTTCCCCCAGCCTTTATGCTATTGTTGTCACACATTTTCCTTCTATATGTGTTATGAACCGAGAATACTCGTTATGTGTTTTTGCTTTAACCAATAAATTATTTTTTTTATTTAAAAAAAAATTTTTAACGTTTATTTATTTTTGAGACAGAGAGAGATAATGCATGAACGGGGGAGGGTCAGAGAGAGAGGGAGACACAGAATGTGAAACAGGCTCCAGGCTCTGGGCTGTCAGCACAGAGCCCGACGTGGGGCTCGAACCCACGGACTGTGAGATCGTGACCTGAGCTGAAGTTGGACGCTCAGCCGACTGAGCCACCCAGGCGCCCCTAAATTATCTTTTAAATATATTTTTAAATAAGAAAAAAAGTATTTGATATTTTGCCCCATAGTTATCATTTCGGGAGGTCTTCCTTGTTTTGTGTAGATCCAGGTTTCTATCTGGTATTTTTCCTTTGGTCTCAAGGACTTCCTGTAGCATTTCTTACAATGCAGTTTTGATAATAATTATTATTTCAGCTTTTTTTTTAATCTTGGAAGAAGTCTTATTTCACCTTTGTTTTGAAATACATTTTCAGTGGGTACAGAATTCTAGATTGATGGGGGCTTTTTGTTTTATTTTTACATTCCATACTTTAAAGATGTTTTACCACTGTCTTCTGACTTGAATTGTTTCTGATGAGAAGCCTGCTGTCATTCTTATCTTCATTTCTTTGTATGTAATCCGTCTCTTTTTCTCTGGCTGTTTTCGGATTTTCTCCTCATCACTGGTTTTAAGCAATTTTACTATTACAAAGTTATAATAATAAACTTGCCTTTGTGAAGTTTTATTCATGTTTCCTATACTTGATGTTCTGTGAGATTTTTGATCCCCTGGTTTAGTTTTTATCAAATTTGAAAATTTTGACTATTATTTCTTCAAATATTTCTGCTCCCCTCTTCTTTTGGGGACTCCAGTTACAAATATATTAGGTCTCTTAGAGTTGTCCCACAGCTCATTGATGATCTGTCCATGTTTAAAAAAATTTTTTTCTATATATATTTCATTTGGGATCTTTCTATTGCTATGTCTTCAAATGTACTAATCCTTTCATCTGTGCTATCAAATCTGTTATTAATCCTTATCAGTGTATTCTTCACCTCAGACACTGTATTTTTCATCTCTAGAACTTAAATTTGGCCTACCTCCCTCCCCACACCCATCCCAGTATCCACGTAACGTGATCAGTCGTTACTTTAGCTTCCTGAGCATATGGAATATAGTTCTATTGTTTTAATATCCTTATATGCTAATTCTATCTTCTGTGTTATTTTGGGGTCTGTTTCTTTTTTCTTTTTTTTTTTTAACGTTTATTTATTTTTGAGACAGAGAGAGACAGAGCATGAGCAAGGGAGGGGCAGAGAGAGAGGGAGACACAGAATCTGAAACAGGCTCCAGGCTTTGAGCTGTCAGCACAGAGCCCGACGCGGGGCTCAAACCCACGGACCGTGAGATCATGACCTGAGCCGAAGTCGGATGCTTAACCGACCGAGCCACCCAGGCGCCCCTTTGGGGTCTGTTTCTATTGATAAACTTCTCCTTATCAAGGATTGCATTTTCCTGCTTTTTTTTTTTTTTTTCATGTATGCTAGTTTTAGGTTGGATTCCAGACATTGTGAATTTTACCATGTGTGCTGGCCATTTTAATGTTCCTATAAATATCCTTGAGCTTTGTTCTAGGATGCAGTCAACTTACTTGATACTTGAAAAAGAGTTTGATTCTGTTGAGACTTGTGCTTCAACTTAGGTCCTTAGGCAGGACTATTACCTTTTTTCCCACTCCTGAAGCAATAGCCTTCTAAGGAATCAATTAGATGCCCCATGACTTACGAGGTTTTCACTCTGATTGGCAGGGATACAAACCGAATGGTCTTGTGTGTACTTTGCAAACTGTTTCCTCTGCTCCTTTGGGATGTTCTTTCCTCCAATTCTGATAGTTTCCTCACACACAAGTGCCGTTCAATATTCAGTTGAAGGCTTGAGGGGAACTCTCTGTAGATTTTTGAGGCTCTCTCTCTCTCTCTGCAAGGCTCTCTTCTCTGCAGTTCTCTGCCCAGTGAACTCTAGTTGCTTTGGCCTCCCCAGACTCCTTGCTCTATCTTCTTAATGCAGAGACAGCTGGGACCCCGCTCCCTGTGCTGCAGCCTGGAAACTCTCCCCAGGCAGAAGCTGGCAATCGTAGGGCTCACCTCATTAGTTTCTCCTCTCTCAGGGCTTGCTATTTTGTGCTGCCTGATGTTCAATGTCTGAAAACTGTTGTTTTGTATATTTTCTGTGGGTTTTCAGTTGCTCAGAACAGAGGGTAAATTGACTCCCTGTTGCTTGCTCTTTCCAAAAGTGCTATAGCTACATTTTAATATTTAGCTATGACTGTGATCTTAAATATTAGATATGACTAACCCATTTTACAGATGAGGAAAATTGAGGCTTAAAGAAGGTGTTACAGAAGAGTTGGGAGGCAAAATAATGTAACACGTAAAAAGATGGATTGTTTGACTCTCAGATTCCCCATTTTTAGTTGTGAGACCTTGGACAAATTGTCTAGCCTCTCTGTGCTTCATTTTCCTCACTTGTATCAGTGGGATGATAATAATAAAAACTACCTTATGGGACTGTTATGAGGATTAAATGAGTTAATATATATAACTGGCATATAGCTACTATGTAAGTATGCGTTATTATTATCAGAGCAGAATAATTGACAAATCTAGCCGAGTGACAAGCAGACTCATTTTGAATTCCAGCTCCATCACTCGCTCACTCCCTGTGAACTCCTCGCCCTGTGCATCAGTCAAGGTTCAGTTAGAGAAGCCGGACCACTAAGGAGGTTCTAACCAGAACCGTGCCGGAAAAAGCATTCTGGGAAATGTAGTCCAGCTGAGCCGAGGTGACACATCGCAAAGCCCGTCACACCACGCCACTTCTCTGCGCTGAGAATCGACTTCCTCATCCGTGAGATGGGATAATAACTCATGGAATGAAATGAAATGATGCACCTGAAGCGCTTGACATGTCGTCTGGGTTCAAGAAATGGTTCTTACTGCCCGGGATCCCACCTCTAATAATGGCAAGAGGCGTGAGCCATCCCCAAAGCCTGTTGCTCTCCCCCTTTCGCCGTGCTGCCTCCCCGTGCCGGGCCTGGAAGTATGGAAACGAGGAGGACAGTTCCTATCCCCGGACAGAGGGGTAGGCCAGGGGCACGAGTAAGTGTAATAGGGGACAGGAAAAGGAAAGCGGTCACCGTGAATGGGACCGCCCACAAGACTGGCACTGAGCTGGATCCTCTACAGGGAGAAGCGGAGGAAGGGACCAGGATTTTCTGCATGCCTACTGTGTGCCAGGCACTGTGGGAGGCACTTTACGTGACCATCGCAGTGAGTCATCACAACCAAAAAATGAGCTAGGTAGTATTATTATCCCTGCAATACAGACAAGGGAACTGAGACTCAGAGAGAGTAAGTCCCCCGCCCTTGGTCACTGAGTGACCACCTGCCAGAGCCCCCGCGTCCCCGGAGACGGCTAGAGTGGCGGTGGAAGCGGCAACGTGGGGTCATCCCGGAGGCGGTGGCTCTCCGGAGCTGGCAGCCAGGGCTGGCTCCGCGCCCCGCCAGGCCAGCCTCTGTGCCCGTGTCTGCCCGTGGGCGGCAGGCGCTCTGGTGGCTGCAGTGCCGTGGTGGTGGTGGTGGCAGCGGCGGGCGGCAGCAGGGAGACAGTCACACCTCGCTGTTTTGTAAACTGTTTCTCACAGCTTGTTTGTTCCGGGTTAGGGCTGGAGCGGCACCGTATGGAAGTGTGACTCATTGTTTAATGTGGCAGCTCATTAGCAGATCTTGTTGCTGCCTCTGATTTCTCTGCTCCCGCTAATTGGAGAGCCCAGTGGGGCCCCCGCTTCCCGTGAAGAACAAGCCAGTCCCCAGGGCTCCAGCCGGCCCTTGCCCCTCCGGCTCCCGAGGAGGCCACCCCACACGGTGGGCACTGGAATCAGCCAGGCTGGGTTCAAATCCCACTTCATCCCGGCTGTGTAACCTTGGGCAAGGAGCCTGGTCCGCCCCTCTCTGAGCCTCAGTTTCCCTACCCAGCCAGTGGAGGAAGTAGTGGCCACCTCATCAGAGTGGGTGGGAGGAAGAGTAACCATAAAGTCTCCTGGCGCATAATAGATGCTCAGTAAGTAGGTGTTGTAGTGCTACTATCATCAGGCCAGAACCTGAGGGAACCCCTCAGTCCTGACCCCCTGGGGCAGCCACCCAGGCCAGAGGAAGTGCGAGGCTCCAGGTGGGAGGACCTATTCGCTGCAGGTAACCTAACAACACTTCTTCCTCCAATGCTGTCCCTCCTCAGGCAGATCTGCCAGGCTCTGTCCACCCTCTGCGCCCCTGGAAGAGGGAGCCACAGTGCGGGCCCAGCCTTGAGTGGGGGTCGGCCTCCCTGGAGCTCTCCCTCAGGCCCCTGTTCTCATCTTTGAGCCACCCAGAACACGTCTGCTCCCTGGGCCCCAGGACTGTCCTCTGCTCTTTGGAGACAGTGGCCACGCCTCTCTCCACATCCTCTCTCCAGGTGGAACCTGGGTCCCTTCCGTGACATGGGTCATGGGGTTGCGGGATGCAGCCCCAGTTGACGGCGATGTCAGCCGTGCCCCTGGAGGTGTGCAATGCTTTGACCTCCTTGTGGGTCCCTTTCCCAGTTTCCTTGTTCTGTCTGGATATGCTCCTCCCTGCCCTACCCTTCCCTTTGAGACCCGCCCTGTCCGATAGCAATATAAAGTTAGCCCTGTGTGTATCTTTAAATTTTCTATTTTATTTATAAAAGCCTTTTATTTATAAAAATAAGAAAAAAATCGGCAACATTAATTTCAAACCATATTGAATATAACCTAATACATCCGAAGTAGTATCATTTCAACATATAATCAATATAAAAATCATTAATGACAAATCTCAAACTTTTTTTCTTTTCATACTGTATCAGATGTGTTTTTACCCTTACAGCACATCCTATTTGGGACGAGCCATGTTTCAAGTACTCAGTAACCACATGTGACTTGTGGCTATGGTGTTGGACATATGTGATGCACTTCTGGACTCTAGCTCTATTAATGTGGTCGGAGCTGGCTTGGGTATTGTGGCTAACACATCACTCTGATTCAGGAGGAAAGAATAAACTGGTCCCTGAGAGTGAGGGCATCTGGCTGTCGGGAGGTCTGGGACCCCATCTGGGTTCTATTACCAGCTCACTCCACACGTGACTGTGGATAAGTCACTCCTCTCCTCCAGGCCCCAGAATCCTCATCTGACAAATATGAAGAGTTCTCTGGGTGTTCTGTCTATGTTCTCTTATGTATTTCTTAGGAAAGCCCCATGATGTTTCCCAATTGGGGAGATGGAGGCTCAGAGAGATCTCGCCTCTTCCTCACATTCGGGGCTTGTGGATTCCCGCAGCTCGCGGGCTGGTTGCTCCTGGCTACCAGTGGGACTCAGTTCCAGGCAGGCAGCCCTCAATCCTGTCCCCTTCCTTATTGTTAAGGACAGGTGATGGCAGCGTATGCAGGTGTTTGCAGCGAATGCAAGTGTTGACAGTGCATGCAGGTGGAGATCTGCTAAAGGAAAATGCCTCCATCTGCTCAGCTATCTGCTCTGTCTCTCCATGGCTGTCTCACACAGTGGGGGCTTGAGGTCAGGTGCCGGCCCCTCCCTGTGTTTGTTTCTGCTCCACCAGGACGGATCAGAGTAAAACCCGGACACCATCTCACTCGAGGCTCCCTCCCTCCATCTGCTTCTTCCCCCAATCCTTGAATCCAGCTGACTTCTCCTTCCTGACCACAGACTTGTCTTCCAGTTCCAGAGCCGTCATCTGTCATCTGTGTGTTTTTACACTTAAAAACACATCTGTCACATCTGTGTGACTTCGAGCAAATCACTTTATTTGAACCTTCACTTCCCTGTTTGGGATGGGGGAGAACCTCCCCTTCCTCGCAAGGTTGACGAGAGTAACAACAGAGCCGATATATGTGAATGCGCCTGGCTGGGTACTTTCTGTAAATGTTAACTGTGGCCGAATATTTACAAGTCATTTTAAGAACCACTGAGTTTTACTCTTCCAAACTGGACCTTGCCGGGTTACTCAACAATGCTCTGCGTGGCTTTGTCCCCTTTCCCCAGCCAGTCGAGCCTTCTTAGCTCCCTACGGTCTTCTGAGAGGAGGGATCGTCCACAGATGACCACTCTCTCTGGTGAGAGCACAGGACGATGGGGCTGGAGGGGTCTTGGCAGTCATGCCTGGGGGGCACCTCACCACCAAGACCGACCGTCTTTGCAAATAACACAGATGTGACTTCTGTCGTGAATCTCTCTACATATATTGCACCCGTTCCTGTGTCCCCCAAAAGAGAATGATTGACATGAATTTAACTTTTTCTTGATGCACGATCATCATCACAGCCAGACGTTTTTACATTAAAATAGTAAGAGCGCTCACTTCCGTTGCGTGTGTCGGTGCACTTGTATCCTGCAAATGGCATCCTGCGGTTCTTACACGACCCCGAGGTAAAGTTTGGCTATTATCCTCTTCTCATGGGTGAGGAAGAGACTTGTCCGGGCCTCACTGCAGAGGGACGTGATCCACCCCGCTTTGGCAGCATAACTTCTCGATGGCCTCTGGGCTCTTCTCCTGGGGCCCCTGATAGACTAGGAGTCCATATGTGAGCCTCAGAGGCTGGCCTTGCCCTTGCTGGGGGCTGGGGACACACCCCAGGGACAGCCATTGCCTTGCTTTGGGGCCTGCGCTGGTCTGAGAAAGGGAATAGTGCAGCACAGGCTTTGAAGCCTTTGCTTTCTTGACCCGGCCGTGTGCTGCCTGAACAAGTTCCCAGTTCCTCCTTCTTTCACACTCTCTTCTCCTGCTTTCATGAGCCCCCCTTTCTTAGCTCTCTGGCTGTTTTTCCCAGAATCCTTTGCAGTCTGACCCTGCTCTGCTCCCCTTAATGTGCTGGCGTCCTTCAGCACCCCCTTTGGCTCTCTGCCCTCTCCACATCTTCCTCCACATCACCCCCAGGGTCTTCGTCTTGAGCTTACTCTCCTCAAGCAAATGATCACCTTGAAACTACACATTGAAGGAACACGTGCACTGAGCCCGGCAGGCCCACTTCGGGGTCCTGGCTCTAGCTCTGTGGATTCGGGCAAGTGCCTCATCTCCCTGAGCCTCAGCCGTCCTAGCTATATGGAGGCACTGACAATACCTACTTAGACCCCCAGGGTCTCTGCGCCACGGACTCCCAGAAACACATGTCCCATGCGGCCCTCTTCCCAGAGCTGAGGCTGTATACGGATGTACATGTCTTCCCCAGCTGAGTCCATCGTCCTTCTCTGAAGCTCCCCCACCCCCTCTTGTGGTCTCTAGCTCAGGAACCTCCTCCCAATTATCCTATGCTTTATGACAATACCGGCTACCGTCTCTCAAGGGCTTCTAGAGTACAGACCCAGGCTGAGTGATCCCATGGCTCTCACTTGATCTTCCATCAACCTGGGGAGGTTGCCAGTATTTTATTATCATACCCATTTCACGGATGAAGATGCGGTAACAGAAGCCCCCGGCACATCGCAGGCGCTTGACAAGGGCTGGTTCTCTCTTTTGGCTTTGGGTCTTTCAAGAGTCGAAATTCATAAATGAAACTGACTAAGCTGGAGCCAAGCCGAGGTGCCCGGCACTCATTCCCACCCAGAGGTAGGGGTCCACCTTGCCCTGTGACTCCAGCTTGGCACGCCGGATGGATGCCTGGTCTGCTTCCTTGTCCTGAGGTATCTCATCCTCGGCTCCCTCCTGCTGAAATCCAGACCGTGCCTCAAGAGACAGCCGCTGTGCAGAGTTAGTTACCCAGGAACCCCATTTCAGGTGTGTGGCCCCGAGGCTGTTCCCTCTTTCACCCCCGGTAACAGATGCAGGACAGGTGATGGTGGTGCTTTCAGGTGGTGGCCTGTGAGGTGCTTTCTAGTGACTGCCTAGGTATCTGTCTCTCCAGAGCTGTCCCACCGCATCGGGTGGTTATGAGGCCGGGTACTGCCCCTCTCCGTGTGTGTTGTTGTTGTTATAACTATAATAATGATTATTATTGGCATTATCATCCCATGAGAGCCCGTGAAGTAGGTATTATCAGTGCCCGTCTATAGCTAAGACAGCCGGGGCTCGAGGAGATGGGGCACTTGCCTAAGTATACAGAGCTAGAGCCAAGACCCAGACTGGGTCTGCTGGGCTCAGGGTGCACGTTCTTTCAATGTGTAGTTTCAAGGTGATCATTTGCGTAAGGAAAGTAAGATCAAGTTCTTCTTTTAAAAACATTTTTTGACGTGTATTTATTTTTGAGAGATAGGGAGAGACAGCGTGAGCAGGGGGAGGGGCAGAGAGAGGGGGAGACACAGAATCCGAAGCAGGCTCCAGGCTCCGAGCTGTCAGCACAGAGTTCGATGCGGGGCTCAAACTCACGAACGGCGAGATGGTGACTTGAGCCAAAGCTGGACGCTTAACCGACTAAGCCATCCAGGTGTCCCAAATCAAGTTCTTCTTAAAGTGACTTGTAAGATGTAGGCGTCCCCCCAGAAAAAGACTGAAGATTCGGTCACAATGAATATTTACTCAAAGTACTGGGTGAGGCGCGTTCACATATAATGTGTCAGCTGTTAGTCCTGCCAACCTTGTGAGGAAGGGGGGGGGGTTCTCCTCGATCTCAGACACGGAAGCAAAGATTCTGTTCAAAGCAGTGATTTCCTCAAAGTCACCCGGGTGACAGGTGATGCTCTGGGATCAAAAGTCAAGCCTTTGAGACTCCAAGGCCTGTGCCCCTTTCCCCCGCGAGACGATGGCCAGGAACAGGTGCTGGGGAAGAAGCAGGTGAAGGGAGAGAGCCTTGGGTGACCAGGCACAACAGTTCATTTTTCTGAGGCTAGAGAAGGGCAGTGATTTGTTTCAAGTTACACAACGAGGAAGTCGTGATGCTGGCATTCTGCTCCCATCTGTCTGACTTTGCCCTCTGCACCACTCCACAGTGGGGTTGCCAAAGCCACACCTCCTCCTCCCCACGGCCTCTTCTCCTAGCCATAGCCTGAGGTCCATTAGACACTCTAGATCCTTTTCTCTCAGGTAAAAAGGGCTTATGCCCCTCTGCCTTGTTACCCCTAACTCTGCCAGGCACTGTACTAGGGCAATTGACATGCATTACTTTATTTAATCGTCATGATAAGTCTGAGAGGTAGGGACTACGATCCTCCCCGTTTTAATGATGATGACCCTGAGGCCCAAAGAGGTCACACAATTAGAGATGAGGAAGCTGGAAACTGGAATCTGCATCAGGGACTGACCCCAGACCTGAGTTTTTAACTGCTACCCTCTCTCACTTTTTCTTACCTGGACTGGGTATAGATTTCCCTCTCTGAGGTGTATCAGGCCATGAGCCCTGAAGGCCAGAGTCCAAATCTCTAGCTACCCTTGTCCCCATCTGTAACTCCCTCCCCTTCCTAAAGATACCACCTCACCAACGAACGCCATGGCTCAAGTCCCACTCTCACTTGGGGATATCTTTGGCCATTTCTGTACTTTGTCACCAATTTTCACAAATGCCCTCAGGGTAGGCAGTGTGGCCTCCCTCTCCTGGAGGATTTGAGTCTGTAGGGTGCCTCAAGGTGGGCACCAAGGTCCCAAACCAGGTCTGCCTCGAAGACCCATGTCCTTTCTACTCACCACACCCCTCCCCCCTGGGAGGTCTTGAGAGAGCACAGAAAAAGCTCCCACTCGGAACTGTGATGTCTGAATTCTGGCCAGCTGTACCCCTATCTGGGCACCTCACGCCATCCAAGGGACGCAGTTCCCATTCGTGTCTCATTTTGAGACGAGAGAGTGACAGAGAGCATGAGCGGGGGAGGGGTAGAGAGAGAGGGAGACAGAAGAGCCAAAGCAGGCTCTGCGCTGACAGCAGAGAGCCCAATGTGGGGCCTGAATCCACAAACCATGAGATGATGAGCCGAGCCAAAGTCGGACACTTAACCCACTGAGCCACCCAGGTGCCCTCAAGTTTATTTTTTTTTAACTAATCTCTACACCCAATATGGGGCTCGAACCCACAACCCCGAGATCAAGAGTTGAACACTCTTCCTCTTCTAACTGAGCCAGCCAGGAGCCTAAGGTCTATTTATTTTTTTTTAATTTTAATGTTTTATTTATTTTTGAGATAGAGAGAGAGAGAGAGACAGAGCATGAGCAGGGGAGGGTCAGAGAGAGAGGGAGACACAGAATCCGAAGCAGGGTCCAGGCTCTGAGCTGTCAGCACAGAGCCCGACGTGGGGCTCGAACTCACGAACTGTGAGATCATGACCTGAGCTGAAGTCCCACGCTTAACCGACTGAGCCACCCAGGCGCCCCGAGGTCTATTTATTTTTAAAGAGCTGCATAGTTGTCCTCTGTGTGGTTTTGCCCTCACATAATGTCCTCTGGGTGGCGCCAGTGTTTTCCTGCTCTAAGTATGGCTGTCACTTCTGGAGCGCCCAGCACGTGCCTGTCACTGCAGGAGACCATTTATGTACACATTTTTATGGTTAGTCATTCTTATTCTTGGGTACCTCGCCTGGCCCAGGAAATTATTGGAAGACCCAGCTCCAGCGGTTCACCTTGGGGAAGCTTCTCATCACCCACCCCCCCCCCCCCCCCCCCCCCCCCCACACCTCTCCTGCTCCCATCGGGTCCTGGGCTGGGCCCGAGAGATGAGCAAGACAGAGGAGCTCACAGACTAGCAACCAGATATGGAAGCAGGTCATTACAGGCAAGTGAGGAGAATGAGAAGAGAGGAGGAAGGACTGGTGTAGCTGCAGGTTTGGGGTGGGGGCAGGGAAGCTCTCAGGGGGGTACAGCTGAGCCTTGGAAGGACGCGGGGAGTGTGGCCGGTGTGCAGGGCCGTGCCTCGGTTCTGTCTATACCCTCCGTGGACTGCCTCCCTGCACCTGTGCTTCCCGCCCTCATTGCCACTCATGCCTCATCTACTTCTGAAAACAAGGATTGGGGTAGATTCTGATTTTTATAAAATTACGTAGATAATAGCAACAGGACCACGAAGTGAGGAAAAGGAGTAAGAGTTTTGTAATAAAACGGCGGGAGAGAATGACCCTTGTCCTAAACTGAGGGTAGTTACTACAAATGAACACAAAGCTCGCCTCTCCCCTCGCAGCAGCCAGAAAGGGCTGCACCGGCTGCAGCCCGCGGGGTCGAAAGGCCCATCCAGTCCCACCGGTGGAGTCCTGTCGCCTCCTCTCTGCACTTGATCCCTGGTTTGTTCCCTGTGTTTATGGCTCCCTTGGGTACTGGGCTGGTATTTTGACTGGATCGTGAATTCTGACCCATTCACACTACTGAACTGAATGGAGAGGCTGTGGACACAACGGCTCTGGGGCACCTACTATGTGCCATTCCTTTATAACCCCTTCACTCTGAGACACCGACAGAGAAGAAACTGAGGCTCAGAGGAGTTAGGGGAAATGTGGACAGGACCGTCTGTGGGCCCCCGTCTCCTGACCCCCGCCCAGCTTCTTCACAAGCTCAGCCAGGAGGGGTCTGAAGATGAGATACCTCAGGACGAGGAAGCAGACCGGGCGTCCAGTTTGCCAAGCTGGAGTCACGGGGCAAGCCGGACACCTGCAGATGTCTGGGTGGGAACGAGTGCTGGGCCCCTTGGCTTGGCTTGGCTTGAACTTAGCTGGTTTCATTTATGAATTTAGACTCCTGAAAAACCCAAAGCCAAAAGAAAGAACCAGCCCTTGTCAAGTGCCTGTGATGTGCCGGGGGCTTCTGTTACTGCCTCTTCATCTGTGAAATGGGTATGATAATAAAATACCGGCAACCTCCCTGGGTTTCTGAAGGATCAAGTGAGAGCCATGGGATCACTTAGTGTAGAGCTAGCCCCTAATAAGTATTCTCATAATTTAAAAAAAATGTTTTAATGTTTATTTCTTTTTGAAAGAGAGGGAGACAGACAAAGTGTGAACAGGGGAGGAGTAGAGAGAGGGAGACGGAGACACAGAATCCGAAGCAGGCTCTGAGCTGTCAGCACAGAGCCCGCCGCGGGGCTCGAACTCACAAACAGTGAGATCATGACTTGAGCCAAAGTTGGACGCTCAACTGACTGAGCCACCCAGGTACCCCAATATTCTCATAATTTTTTAAAGTTTATTTGTTTATTTTGAGAGACAGAGACTGCACAAGTTGGGGAGGGGCAGAAAGAGAGGGAGACAGAGAATCCCAGGCAGGCTCCGCTCGGAGCCTGATGTGGGGCTCAAACTCACAAAACTGTGAGATCACGACTTGAATGGCAACCAAGAGTCAGACACTTAACTCACTGAGCCACCCAGGCACCCCAGTATTCTCATAATTATCTGTGTTATCGAGATGATCATCCTCAACATGGGCTTGTGAAGTAGGGACTGCGAGTGCTGCCTTATGGCTAAGAAACTGAGGCTCCGGGAAAGGAAGTGCCCAAAGTCACAGAGTTGGAGCAGGAAGCCTGTTGGGCTCAGTTTCTGTGCTGCGTCCACACTGAGAGACGAGCCCAGGAGGTAAAACGAAGGCCCAAGACAAGGAAGCAGAGGTGGAGGCCAGACTTCAGTGAGTGCTTTACGGTGTCAGATCCCTCTTGGGTGGGGGTGGGGGGACCTCCAAATGGCAGCAGTGGAGAGAGCTCAGGTGCAGATGACTGGCCTCTCCTGGCAGCCAGAGCTGCTGTCACTGTGGCGGGGCCATGCCTGGGCCATGCACAGCACCCAGAGGAGCAGTACAGAAGCGGCTGCAAAGAAGGCTGGGCCCAGGTCCCAGGGCACTTGGAAGGACCAGGGCACCTAAAAAGCAGCATCGCTTGGCACCTGGGTACTGAGGGCTTAGGAAGGGTGAAATGGCCTCATTTGCATGGACTGAATTTTTGGCTCGTCCTCCCTTAGTCTGACCGAACTATTTAACTGTAAGGATTGAAAAGTAGAAGTTAAGAGCGTGGGCTGAACAGGTGTCACAACACACGGAAGGGAGAAGGTGAAATACCCCATCCCTGTTCCCCTGTCAGTCTCATTTGGCTTGGGTGGTCTGTGTCCACCGGCCCCTCGCCTTATTTGGCCTCACCCACCCGTGCAGGCAGCAGCCAGTTGTGATAAAGCAACTGCAGCGGTAAAGGCACCACCTTTGGGGGCAGAAAGCTCTGGCTTAGATCGTGGGGGGGGGGTAGTCATTTTACCCCTCTGAGTCTCTGATGCCCCCTCTAAAGCAATGCCAACCTCTCAGGGTCAATTAAGGATCAAGGGAGGACCACGGAATCATTAGCAACATGGCTGTCCTTAGGAAGCACTCAATAAATATTATTATTGTATTTGTTATTGTCATCATTCTTACAAAGGCCCCGTGAGGTGGGCTCATCATATGCCCTGTTTCCTCATCTGCAAAATGGGACTCATGCTGAGGCTCCAGGGGTGCCTGTGCAGATGGAATGAGGGGCGTGGCACAGAGCCAGCAGCGCACAGGAGACCCCTCATCACTGCGAGCCTCCTCCCCGCTCACCAGCTCTCTCAGTAGGGTCGGTCGTTCTGATCTCCCTCATTCCCCGGGAGCCCAAGGCCTCTCCTACCGGAGGCCTTCATGCTATAGGGGTTCTGAGACCAAGAGTCAGGCTGAAGAGGTGGCAGTGTTTGCCATGTGCCCAGCAGACACAGGGCAAGGCCAAGCTGTGGGATGGAGAGAGAGAACGCCTTGAGAAATTCCTCTGAGGCTGCACAGCTCCTTCTCCCCATGTTCTCTCCTTCTATTCTCCTGCCTGCTCTGGGGGTAGTTGCTGTGACCTCCATTTTGCAGATGGGGAAACTGAGGTTAGCGACCAGTGCAGGGTCACACAGTGAGTCCTTAATGGGGCTGGTACTTGCTGCCTCCCTCTGTAACTACATGTCACCCAGCGCTGGGGTCATGACCGCAGAGGGGAGAAGCAGCAAACCCAGGGCGCTATGGGTGGGTGGGCATCTGGGGGCTCCTCCCAGCTTGGCTCCTCCCAAGCTCACCGGCTTGGGAAAGTCTATTGCCTCCGTGGCCTGGGGGGCTGGGGGGACCAGGAGAGGGAGGGCAGCTGGAAGAGGCAGCCTTCTCCTAGAAACCTCACTCCCTTTTCCACGACTTCTTCCCCTAACAGTCATGGCTCTGGAATTCCAAACGACTTTAGTATTTTGCAAGGAGGTCTCAGGGCTCTGTGAACGTCAGCCTCAGACTGAACCTTCGAGATCATCTGCTTCAAGCCTCCCATCCATTTGACTAATCAGAAGACAGAGCCCCTGAGGAATGGAGGAGCGACTTAGCCAAGAGCAGGGCCAGTAGCAGAACCTTGCAGCTCAATGTTCTGAGAGCGTCATTGGATCTAGGGGGATGACAGGCCAGGGTCAGGACATTCCAGAGGAGAGGTCACATGGGCCGGACAGGGCAGGGCAGGACAGGGCAGGGCCAGGCAGGGCAGGGCATGAGGCCACAATGCGATGCTAGGGATTCCCCTGCCAGGCTCTGTTGTCAAGTCCTCACTTTGTCATTTCCTTTCTACATCCCTGGGAGGTCAGGGTTGTTGTCCTCAGTTTACAGGGAAAGAAGCAAGACACAGAGAAGTCCAAAGTCAAACAGCTTCTTAATGAAGGAGGCAGAACTCAAACCTGGTTGCTGCTTATCTCCAAATCCTACACATTTTCCATGACATCCCTTGTACTGGGTTGAATAGCGTCCCCCGCTGCCCCCCCCCCCAAGTCATGCTCTTCCTAGAACCTCAAAATGTGACCTTATTTAGAAACAAAGGCTTTGCAGATGTAGATCATTAAGATTAGGTCATAGCGAAGCAGGGTGGGCCCTAAATCCAATGTGGCTGGATTTATAAGAAGAGGAAACGCACAGAGAGAAGAATGTCGTGTGAAGCCGTGGAGAAGAGACAAGGGAGGACACCATGTGGAGAAGGAGGCAGAGACTGGAGCGATGTGTCTACAAGACAAGGAACACCAGGCTTGCTGGCCATGAACAGAAGCTGCACGAGGCAAGGAAGGTTTTCCCCGAGAGCTCGGCCCTGCGAGCCCCTTGATTTCAGACGACAAGCCTCCAGAACATTAAGACAATATTCCTGTTGCTTTCAGCCACTTTGCTGCTTTGTTGCAGCAGCCCCAGCAAACGAATATGCCTCCCCCCCGTCATGCAGGAAGAGGGGTGACCGACAGGCCTCTTGGGTCTCAGGTGTGCTTGTGTTGAAATTTAGAATGTTAGGGCAAGCCCATGGTGGAGAAGGATGGAGGGAACATACATGCGTCCGACAGGTGAACAAGTGAACAAGGGAGGGTCAAAGGTCTCGCTCTCAAGGGGCCAGAGTTTTCTGGATAACGCCTGTCAGGTGCTCTGCAGGGGCTGCCAGTAAGTGCTCCATAAAACTTCCGGGGATAAAAAGATAAGACTGAATGGGACGGTGTGCAGAAGGGCGTGGCCCGGAGAGGCAGTACCATTCAGCACTAATTCTCTACCCTGTTGGCGTGGTATGATCCCCGGCTCAGGAGAACACAAGGTCCTTGGGCACCCGGCACTCACTGATCTAAGCTGCTTCCCCAAAGCCCCAGAACTTTCTCTGCCCCAGGCAGGGACTGTGGAGGCAGCTAAAGGAGGCGTGTCATGAGGGCCCTCCCCTGCTGCACTGTCCCCCTCAGCCACACTGCCTCAGCTCAGCCCCACCCGTTCCCTGACACTGTCCCTGGGCCAGGCCTGAGCCTGCTCTGGAGACTCTCCCAGCTGTCCTGATGTCCCCTCTGGCTTCTGCAGACGCTCCCCTTTTCCACCCCTGGAGGCCTCGTCTGGGCACCGGCCCCTCCCCTCCAGAGGCGTCCCCAGACATCACTCCTGTGCTATTCTTTTTTCCTGACAACTGTGGCATCAAATGTCAACCAGGCGGTGCTCAGCACCAGAAGGTGGGGGCGGGGGGGGGGCTGGTTCTTGATAACCGTGTGGCTTAGGGGACGGTCCTTGTGAGCCCCCCATGAGGGAACGGCCGGCCCTGGTCTGGCTGCGCTCCCAGCACACTGTGCTGCCCTGAGCAAACCTCTTCCTCCTCAGACCTCGGTCTGTCTGAGCCATGAAGGGGAGGCAGGCTTCTCTGCCTTCACCTGCTGGTAGGAGAGTCAGGGAACACGGGCACTGCCCTCGGGGGGCTAAGAGAATGCTGGGCAAGTGGCAGTGGACTCCCCTGAGAGCCAACTCTGCAAGGGGATTCTTGGGGGTGCAGAGTAGCTACGCCCACCAAACCTCAGAGAAGCCCGTCCTCCTGTCCTCACTTGCCCCGAGTGAGCTGGGACAGCTGGCACCAAGCGCCGGGGAAGTGGGCTCTGGCGGGCCCTGACAGCTCAGCAGTGGCAGCGGGGAGGTGGCGGTGGCCGCAGTGGCAGGGGCTATTCTGAGAGTTGGGAAGGGCTGCGGAGCCCAGACGGGGGGGCGGGGAAGCAGCCAAGGAGAAGACAGTCCTGTGAGGACGTGGGGAGTATCCCCTGTGGCCCCGAGAGGGGGTGTCTGCCCATGGCCACGTCCCTGTTCATAGAAGGGAGAGACCGTGTAGCGGTCACCGGGAGGGGATGGACCATGGAGGTGGTGAGGCACGCGCTGGGACTCCTTGGGTGTGTGGGTACAAGCTTGTGATCCGAGTACGAGTTGAGTTGAACGGGGTAAAGCATGCACCTGTAAGCATGGGAGCAAGCGAGTGTGAGTGCGTTGGATTGCGAGCGCGTTCAAGTGCACGGGAAGGTGTGAGCAGAAGCGAACGTGCCTGGGTGTGGAAGGGGGAGGAATTCGAGGGTCAGCAAGCGGGGGCTTGTTTGTGGGCAGGAATGAATGTGGGAGGGGTAAGCAGGGTGAATGAGAGAGCAAGCGTGGGGGAGGGGTGGGGAGTGCGAGAGAGCTGGGGTCAAGGGAACCCTCAGGAGGGTGTGGTTTGGAGACACAAGTGAAGGGACTTTTGCGGGGGTGTGTGTGAGTGAGCCAGTGTGCGCCAGTGGGTGCCACTGTGTGCGTGGCGAGAGCAGGAGGGACGGTGTGAACTGGGACAAGGGAAGATATGTAGGAACAACAGCAGTGGTAAGAAAAAGAGCTAGCGTTTATTGAGCACTTACTCTGAGCCTGGGGCTGACATTTATGATGGTATTGAATTCTTTACATATCCTACGAAGTCGGTGCTGTGATGGTACTCATTTATAGATCAGGAAATAGTGCTTTGAGCAGTTAAGTAATTTGCCCATACTCTTAATCACTGTGTTAGACTGCCTCGTAATGAATGTGTGAGCAGGGGCCAAGTTGTGAGTAAAGAATGAGTGTGTCTGTGGTAGGAGTGAGTTTGAGTGTGTGTGTGTGTGTGTGTGTGTGTGTGCGTGCACGCACACACACACACACACACACACGTGTGGGAGGCTGAGTGTGCCAGATGTGGGTCCCAGAGGAGCAGCAGCTGTGGACACTGGGCGGGGCAGGGGCCCGAGCAGAGCCTGAGTCAGTTGCCAGGGCATCTCTGCCAATCTGACTTCCCGGCCCCGCAGTGGCAGCCTGTGCCAGGGCCCCCAGCTAAGGGATCCTCCCAGCTCTGGTATGGCCCCCAGCAGGCCCCTCACACAGTGGGCTGGGCCAAGGCTGGAGGCTGGCAGGAGGCCTGCGTGGCCTCCAGGGTACCTGGGGGTCTGCCCCAGTGTGGGCTCCCCAGGCAGGCAGGGCATATGAGAAGTGCGGGAGGGGGTCCAGCAGTGATTTCAGGCCTCTTGTGACTCTAAACAGAACCACCTGGAGGGTGTGTGTATGCAGGCCGAGTGGGGGCAGCCAGTGGTTCCCATGCCCACCCCTGCCTTGGGGATGTGAGTCAGGCAGATGCCATGTCAGGCATTTGCAAGCTGGGCCTACTGCTACCCTGGGGTGGCGAGGAGGGGCCCCTCCAGCCTCACCCCACCCCCACCCTCACCCTTGGCCCAACTTCTCAGGACCTAAGCTGGAAGGAAGGAATTTTTGAGAGCCAGCTATCTCCCGTGGCCTGGGCCCGGCCCCCCACTGCCCGGAGAACTTGGTAAGCAGTGGTCTCCAGCCTCTCCAACTGCAGAACCATCCTGGCTGGAGAGCTTGAGCTTCTGGTGCTGGCCATTCCATCCGGGCGAGTGACCTCCTCACTCTAGGCCTCAGTATCGTGACTGGCAAAAGAGAAATGTTGTATTAAAGGGACATAAGGTGTTGCTGGCAGAGCAGCAAGTGGGGGGGGTGGGCAAGCAACAGAGATGGTGGTACGAGCTAGAGTTAGACAAGGTGTTAGGATGAGCTGACACTTGAGCTGGGCTTTGAAGAATGGGAGAGTCTCCAGTGAGGTTCCTGGGGGGGAGAAAGGTGTTCTGGCAGAGGGGATACCCTGAGCAAAGGCTGGCAGGTACAGTGGTGGCTAGAAACCTAGCCTAGGACCCTGCAGGATGAGGTCGTGGACTCCCTCTCCTTTCTGAGGCCAC
The DNA here is from genome assembly GCF_023721935.1 of Panthera uncia. Lineage (NCBI taxonomy): Eukaryota > Metazoa > Chordata > Mammalia > Carnivora > Felidae > Panthera > Panthera uncia. The sequence goes on along the minus strand of NW_026057585.1, from coordinate 73,074,211 downwards.
ATAATGATCTGATCAACATCTGACTCCTCCACTAGCCTGTGCAATAGGTACCTCATCTGTCTCTGTCACCTGCCACTCTTGTTGGAGTGGCCCGAACAGTGTCTGGTGCATTAAAAGTGCTCAATAAATATCAGTTAAATAAATGAGAAGCTTCTCCCCAAACAAGATGAACTTGGGGGGCAAGTGCTTGTTCAACAGCCCCTGCAAGTGCCTCCAGAGGCTACAAAACAGTGGTTTGCAAAATGTGGTCCCGGGTGCATCACCTGGGAACTTGTTAGAAATGCAAAGTCTCGAGCTCCAACCCAAACTTCCTGGCCTGCAATGTTTTAACAAGCTCTCCAGGTTGATTCTGTTACATGTTAAACTTTGAGAACCAAGGCTCTAAAACTATGTCCACAGGTCCCCTAAGAGCCCCTGAAGAACCCATTTGCAGATGGAGAAGTTACAACTGTGGCCAAGCCTCGCCCCAAACTCAGATATTCTTGATCCCTTCCCTTTCCCCAGACCAGTCCAGGGTACAAAGGAGAGCTCCATCATTCGCCCTATCAGGTTTCGAAGATAGGAAACGGGGGTCTGGAAGCAGGGGGCGGGGCATTCCCCTCGGGAGTAGAAGGCGGGGCCAAGGGTTCTGAGCCCCGCCTCATCCCCGTTGCCCCGGGAAACCCCGGGTTGTAACAATAACCCGCTGACGCGCTTCTGGGAGGGATCCTGCCGAGTCCGTGGGCGGGACAGCTGGGCTGCGGACCAATGAGAGAGCTCGGGCCCCGCCCCCGCGCCCCCTCCCCCAGCGCTGAGCAGGGGGCGGGGTCGCTCCCGCCGCTCCTCCCCTGCTCCGTAGGCGGCGCTGTTGCGTGCGGGGGCTGCGACGGGGTCGCCCTGAGCCGGGAGCCCCGCGCCTCAACCCCCAGCCCACGGGCGGGGCACGCGGGAAGGCCGAGGATTCCGTGGCCGCGGGCGGGCACGCCCCGCCCTCTCCCGCGCCGGGCCCGCCCCCTCCCCGTCCCCCGCCCATTCCGAGGTGCAGCCGGCGCTGAGCGCGGCAGGCGCGGGAGCTGGCGCTGGAGCCGGAGCGGCGGCGGCGGCGGCGGCGGCGGCATTCACGGGGCGGCGGCGGCGGCGGCGCGGGCTCCGGCACGGGCTCGGGCTCCGGCATGGTGCAATCCGGCCTCGTCCCGGGAGAGCGGGGCCCGCGTGCGGGGCCGGCGCCGGGGGAGCGGCGGCAGCGACGGTGGCGGTGGTGGCTGCAGGCGCAAGCAGGCGGCAGGTGCTAGAAGCGGGGCTGGGCGAGGTGTGTGCCCGCTGGGCTCCGGGGCCGCCGCTCCCTCGCTGCCCCCATCTTTCCCTCTCTTCGGGATTCCCAGCGTGTCCAGCCCCCTGTCTCCGCGCCCCGGCCCATGGCGCCCCGCGGTTGAGCCGGCGCCTCCAGGGACCCCTCCCGCGGGCCTCCCCGGGGCGCGCAGATCCCGGAGCCGCCCGCCTACCCTCCGCGGAGTCTCCCTCCCTTCCTCGCCCGAGCCGGGCGGGACCATGGCTGCTAAGCTGCGAGCGCATCAGGTGGACGTGGACCCGGACTTCGCGCCGCAGAGCCGGCCGCGCTCGTGTACCTGGCCCCTGCCGCAGCCCGACTTGGCCGGCGACGAGGACGGAGCGTTGGGTTCAGGGGTGTCTGAGGGCGCCGAGGACTGCGGGCCGGAGCGCCGGGCTACGGCCCAGGCGATGGCCCCAGCGCCGCCGCTGGGCGCGGAGGTCGGACCGCTGCGGAAAGCGAAGAGCTCCCGGCGGAACGCGTGGGGGAACCTGTCCTACGCCGACCTCATCACCAAAGCCATCGAGAGCGCCCCGGACAAGCGACTCACGCTCTCGCAGATCTACGACTGGATGGTCCGTTACGTGCCCTACTTCAAGGATAAAGGCGACAGCAACAGCTCGGCGGGCTGGAAGGTGGGAGCGTCCGGCTGGGGAGGGGGGCTGGGGTCGCCGGCTGGGGATTCCAGGGGCCGCTAGGTGCGTCCGGGTTCCCAGTGAGCCGTCGGGAGGGAGGCCCCGGGGCACCCCTTGGGGTCACGGAGTGTGTGCCCAGGGAGTGGGGCTGGCCGGCAGACAGGCGGGGGCGTGCTGGGAGCAGCTGTGTGCGTGCTCTCGATGCAGGGTGGGAGGTCTGGTGAGGTGACAAGGGACTGCTACTTTGAAGCACCCCCGAGGGACACCCCCACCCCATCCTTGGCAGCAGAGCAGAGGAACCCATTTCCAGGCCTCGGGTATTAGGGGGCCCCCTCTTCACCCCCACGAGTTTGCTTTGTGTGTTACTCTTGTTTTATACCCTCTCCACCCAGGGCACCCTCCTTAAAGAGCCGGAATAATGATTTGGGGCCAGCCCCTGCTTTCCCCCCAAATCTTTCCCACTGTCCTCCCTGGAGCTGGCTCCAGGGTAAGGAAGGAGTGCCACCCTGAGCCCACAGTTCTTCCTGTGGTGTCAGGAGTTCACCCTAGGGCACCAGCAAGCCTGGGGTGGGGAGCTGGTCAGGTGAGCTGGGATCTGACCTCTCCACGGGGCAGCTGCTCTTCCCCCTTGCCTGGGTCAGCATGGTGATGACCTCTGCTGGTGTGAGGGCAGGGTATTGAGGACTGGGGATCCATCCCTGCCTACCCCAGGCTGTCTTCCACTCTCCTGGCTTTCCCAGCCCAGATGGATTGGGAGGGGAGGGGAGGGGAGGGGCAGGGGCACCCCAGGAAGGCCTCCATGCCATCCAGTGGAAAGGGGGGAGCCATCTTGGGAGAGGACAAGGGGTTGACTGGATTGTGGCCTCCAGACCCTCCTCTGGCCGTCTTGTCCAGGAATGGGGATAGTTGGTGCCTTTGCAGAAGGAGGAGGTTGTAGGGGCTGTGCCTAAGGCCTCTGAGCTGTTAGGCCTCCTGTGGGAGAGGGGTCTCTGCACGGGGGCTTGCCTAGATGGAGGTAGGGAGCTGTGCCTAGTGGTGGCTGCAGACAGGGTCAGGGGAAGGAGGTGTGCCAGAGGAGAAGGAGGAGGCCTGTGGACGTGGACAGCTCTGGTTGCCCAGTGGCTGCCTCGTAGGGGCCACAGTGCTCTGACCTGGGGGCGCGTGACTCTCAGGCTTCGTGCTGGCTGCTTCTCTGTCTCTCTCTGACCACTATGGGGGTAGAGGCACAGGTTGGAGGCACTCACGTGAGTCTCCCTCCACACCCTCTCTCCAGTCCCCTTGGTCTCAGACCCCACCAGAACACTTATTCCTCCTAAGTGGGCACTGCTTTTGGGTTTTGCAGCTTTGCTCCCACCTCCCTCCCTGTCCCCATGCATTGTCCCACTGTTCACTTCTCCCTGTAGATTTCCTGTCCTCAAGAGCATAGCGTTTGGATGCCTCTTCCAGGAAGCCTTCCCTGACCCCTTTTAGCTAGCTAAGGACTCCCTCTTCTCTGGCCCTCTCCCTGCCTGTCACAGGGCTCAGTCTTTTGTGTCTTGTTTCATTTCCCTTCCCCACACCCCCTTTAGAAGACAGTGGCAGTGTGGGAGCAATCTCTGTGCCCACAGCAGCCAGCGTAGAGCCTGGCACTGGGGAGCCGTCAGTGCTTATCTGGTGAGAGTGTGAGGAAATGGGTGGCTGGTGCAGAAGATACTGAGGCTGGGGAGGGTACTGTGGGCCAGAGTAAGCTAGGAGGGCTTCTTGTAGGAGGTGGAACTCCGCTTGAGCTTGATGGATGAGGGCTGGTGGGGGACGCTGGCAAGAGGAGACATGGGGCTGGATGCTGGGGGAGAGCTGCAGTTCATGCAGGGCCTCGGGGTCAAGCCCCGTGCCAGGCACCTCTGGGCATCGTGTCCGGTGTCTCCTTTAGTGCCCTCAGCAGTCCCTGAGGTGGGTTTTACTGTCACCATTTACAGAGCTGGGCGCTGAGGCGCAGAGTGGAGGAGTGAACTGCCCAAGGTCACACAGTCGGTAGATGGGAAAGCTGGACTCCAATCCAGGTGTGTCTCCCTCCGAGGCCCCATAGAGTCTCTGGAATAGTGTCCTGCTGGCACTGGGTGTGGGAGGGGGACCCAGATGGCTTTTGAACAGGGGCAGGTCTAAATCCTAGAATGGGACTGGGAATGTGCTTGGAGATAACATAGTCCCATGAGTTCATTTCTCAGGCGGTGTGACTGAGGCCCCGGAAGGGGACGGAACTCCTTAGGTCGCTGGTGAGCGGCAGGCCTTGGATGACGGCCCAGGTCTCCTGCCTACTCACTGGAAGTGGTTTCCACTGCACCACGGTGCTGGGGACACACTGGTCCTCCCTGCACCTGGCTCAGGAAGGAAGGAGCCCTGGCAGGCGGGTCCTGAGCTGGGGCATGGGAGAGGGAGCCTGAGGCTTGGGCTTGTGACCCAGGCCCTGGCCGAGACCACCCAGGCACTGGATGAGGGCTGTTCAGGGGGGCCTCTGGCCTTTCCCATCTCATTCCCTCAGTGGCTGCCCTCATTCTGCCCCACCCCCCATCCTTTTCCTCCTCTCATTCCTGCTCCCCACCCCACCCCACCCCATTCCCATTCAGTCCCTCCAGGAGCCCAGTGGAGGGATAATCCCCAGCTCCTGGGGCCAGTCTGTGCTTAGCAAGGCTTCTGTACACCTCAGGTGCCAGGCCTGGGGCTGGGGCCCATTGTTCCTTCCTCCCTCCCCTCCCCCACATAGGTGTTGCACCTGAATCCTTGGGGTGTACCAAACCCTGTATTAGATGGAGGATGGGGGACCAAAGGGGAAGGCGTCGGGCCTGCCTTCAGGATGCATCAGGGCTCCACACCCAGGCTGTGTATTTTACAGGCAGGAAGGGCTGGGGATGGGGGCAGGGGTGCAGGGAGGGCAGGTTAGACCCCCCTGGGAGCCCAGGCAAACCCTCACAGAGAAGGTGGCACTTGATCCGGGCTGTCTTCATTGGGGGGCAGAATTTGGGAGAAAGTCTCTCCAGGGATGTTGACTGCATACGCAAAGGCAAGGAGGTAGAACTGTACTAGACCATTGGGCGGGCCGGGCCAGAACCAGTAGCTCCTAGGGATGGCTGGGAGGCAGCACGGGAAAGGAGGAGCGGGCCAGATCAGGAAGGGCCCACATGCTTGGCCTTTGCCCTGTGGTCCCACCTCTGATGTGGGGAGGTAGTCAAAGGTGCTGAGGATAGAAACAGGAGGAGGCAAGATCAGCAGCAGGTGCCAGGACCCCCAGCAAGCTGAAGCCTGCAGAGAGGCTCGGCTTGGTGCTGGAGACCCCACCGAAGAGGCTGATAGTGTTTCCCTCAGGGTGGAGGGTCTCCAGGCCCTGGGTGAGGGCTTGGACAGGAGGTCCTCCTCCCTCTGCAGTGTCCTAGAAGTGTGTTTGTCCGACAACCAGGTAGAGCCTCCCACTTCTCGGATGCTCCAGCCCCATCTTCCCTGGTGCACAACTCCTCCAGGCAGCCTTCCAGGCTGCTATGGGTCCTGGTGCTCCTTCCATTTAGCGGCCCCTGGAGTTGTTCTTCCTGCTTTTGTGTTTCCTGGCTGCCAGCTCCCCTGAGAGCTCCCAGGCCAGGCCTGGGTCCCTCCCATTCCAGTCCCCAGGCTTGATGGGGGAGGAGCACAGTGGATGGGGACTTCCCTTTTCCCGCAGGGCCTGGAGCTGCCCTGTGGTTGGGGGATGGGGTCTTGAGGGGTGGTGCTACCCCCATCTGGCCGAGGCTGGCCAGTAGGTCTTAGGTGGGGTGGAAGGAGGGACCGATGGAGAGACCTCTGGGAGAGGGGTCCTGTTACAGCCAGGCTGAGCAGTAGTTGTGAGTGCAGAGGGCTCCCGCTTCTCGCCTCCTTCCAGCTTGCTCCAGCAGGGCTCCCTCCTCCTTCTTTGTCCTCCGGGGATCCCCAGCCCCAAGGGCTGGTGGGGGTGCGGGAGGAGGCGGTGTGAGCCCCGGTTGGGGGGTGTCCTCACCCCCCGCACTGCACGAGCTGGGGGCTGGCAGCTGCCCGCCTCCTGGGCACGAGCCCGTGCCAGCCGCTCCTGGCACAGTTGCTGGCACGCCCGGCAGACTCCCACGGCCACCTGCTCACACCCACCCACGAGCGCTGGCGCGCTGCGGGCCCTTCCGGCTTCCCGGGCCTCCCGGCGCCCCTCCCCCGCCGCCCGGCTCCGGAGCCCCCACCCCAGTCCTCTGCTCCCCGCCGGCCCCCTCGCTCCCCGCCAGCCCCTGGGCCCGGCCCCCTCCCTGCGCAGCTTGGGGAGCTCTGGAGTCTGGGTTGCGGGGAGGCCCCCTGGGTTGCCGCGGGGAGAAGGGGGGACGCGGAGACAGACAGACGGACAGACAGGGTGAGGGCCCCGCCTGCCACCTGGCGCCGCTCCAGCGGGACGATGGCGGGCAGCGCCGTGCCAGGCGGTAATTGCAGACAGACTAATTTAAAGAGATGAGACGGTTATTTTTAACTCGTGTTAAGGTAATGAACGGCGCGGGGGGTTTGCGGGTTCGAAAGTTCAGCGCCCCCCAGCCCCCACTTTCTGCGGGTTGGGGCCCCCCTCTCTGCACACACCCTGAGGACTCCAGCTTGGGGACTGACTGGAGTTGGGGGCCTCTGCCAGAGACGGGGCGGACTGAGAGGGCCAGGAAAGAGGCGCCCCCTAGTCCAGCGCAGATCCGTTCACATTCTGGCCACCATGTTTCCAGAGGTACTAGCATCCCTGTATCCCAGGGGGAGAAGTGACTTGCCCTGGGGTCGCGTCCCTAGGAAGTGTCCGGCCTGGGACTTGAACCCCTTTCTGACCCCCAAACTCAAGCCTTTTCTGTGCCATTGGGGCTGGAGGAGGGGGCTCGTGTTTGGATCTTGAAAGGGTGCAGGCTCGTTCCGGGCAATCCACAGTCATGTCTTTGAGCAGCAGTTGGTAGTGGCCACCGCACAGGGTCCTGGGGGTTGTGGAACCCCCCTCTGTCTGGGTCCTCCGAGGAGTGGGGGTGGGTGGTCATGAGCTAGGTGTGGATATGAGCTTCTGGGATAGGACGTACTGGCTATAGCAGGGGAGCCCCCTCCTCACGTCACTGTCTCCCTTACCTGTGGGAGGCTCACCAGCAGCCCCTCCCTATTTGCAGCCTATGAGCTTGCCTCCCAGCTTGGGGGTGGGTACGCATGCCCCCCCCCCCTCCTTCCACCTCCAAATCAGACTTCAGGTCTCCAGGGAAGGTGGGGAGTCATGGAACCCAACACTACTTTCCAAGCCTCCTTCCCCAGCTCCGTCCCCTTCTCACACACCCCTGGTGACTGAGTGGCTGCCCTCTGGGACTGCCCATTGTATTGCAAGACAGGTCTTAAAGTTGTTAGCACTTCCTTCCTTCTCCCTGGCAGTGGTCCAACCCCCTGGAGCATCACTTGTGTCCTTGTATATTAGTTCAGCTGCTTGGGGTCAGCTGGAGCTGTGGAGTCGGAATTGCTGAGGGGTGGACAGAGCATCCACAGAGCACCCGTGAGGGAATGTGATCCAGTGTGTGAGCTGGAGCAAAGCTCTTCCCCATTCTGGTCCTTGGTGTTCTCTTGGGTGTCCAAAGGGCCTTAACTGGATCCCTGGTTCTTTCAGGCTGCAACTGACACTGTCGGGTTCTAGGAGCCATGAGGGGTTAGTTGGGACCCAGGGCACAAAGCACTGATAGGATTTCTCATGGGTGCAAGCATATGATTGATTGATTACAGGTGTGGATGGACTTGAACTTGGGATTCCTGCTTGGGGACGCCTCCCCTGCCCCTGGCAGTACCCAGGTGGCAAACATTGGACACAATGAACGGAGTGCTCATGGCAGTCTCAGCGGGCCCCCGGAGCAGGCAGATGGGGGGTGCAGGGTGCTGGGTGGGCATTAGCTAAGGCTCTGGGCCCTGGGTAGGGTGCTCAGGGGGACAGCTGGATCTGGAGCGCCCCCCTTCCTCCTGGCACCCTGGTTACCATGGAAACCAACTCCTGTTTGGGAGGGTTTGGCTGTTTGCTGCCTCTCCCCACCCCCCAACCCATATGTGGAGGTGGGAGGGGGGCCAGGTGGCGTGTGGGGGAGGGGCCTCCCACACCCTCCCCCTGGGGCCTCCCTCTTTGCAGAGAAACCTTTCTGGTCTCTAAAGAGGGGTGCCTCTTGTGGGAAGGGGAACAAGAATTAACGTCTGGGTGCCAGGCAGTTGGGCACTTCGCATACATTCCCTTTTTATATCGTCTCTGGATCCTGCCAGATATGTGTTAATAGCCCCATTTTGCAGTTGAGGAAATGGAGGCCAAGAAAGGTGAAGTCACTTGGCCAGGGCAGCATAGCTGGGATGAGGCCGAGCTCAGATTTAGACACAGACCTGTCTGTGTTCCCCCCTGTGCTGTGCAGCCTCAGCCCCACACACCCTAGTGCTCCTGTGCCCCGAGGCTCACTCATGCTCCAGAACCCTCTGGGGCTCCTCAGTTCCCCTGCGAGCCAACCAAGCTCAAACTGCTCTGTTTGGATCCCTGGGCCCTCAGCTGGCCTTGGCCAGGCCCTGCCCGCCCTCCTGCTTTCCCTGCTGCCTACGATCTCAGGACACCTTTGCATTTGTCACTTTCACACCCCATACCTGCTGCCGTTGTCAAATGCTCATCGAGGGAGCTACTGACTCATGGACTGATCCCTTGTGACACCCTTCAGAAACTAGGCTGGGTGCTTGGGTGGATTGAATACAGGCCCACCTCTCAGGTGATTCTGGAACCCACTACATCTCTCTGAGAATCCCTACCTTAAATCCTTCATTGTTGGCAAATGTGGTTGACGATCAGAGTCAACCTGGAAGTTTTTAAATAAATAATACAGGTTTCTAGTCCTAGTTCAGTGGCTCTGATTCTAACAGGTCTGTCTAGTGACGGACCAGATCCTGAGCCAGTGCCTCAGGTGGTAGTGTCCCGAGCTCCTGCTTGTACCTCCCTTCTGCTCCCAGTGTAGACCAGCTTCTTCTCCAAGCAGGCGGCCCAGGTGAAGCCCCCTCCTCTCCTCGCTTTTTTGTTTCCTCCAGAGAATTGAAAGCCATGCAGTCAGGTCCAAGGGACTGACTCCACCGCCCCGACACCTTCCCCCTCGCTTAGGAATCACACTGCATAGACACAGCTGGAGAGGATGAAACTAGCAGCCGGGGCTGACACCCTGTGCCACTGGGAGCCTTTGGCTACAGGAGGGAGGATGCATGTTGGTGTAAATTCTCAGCAAGCCTCCGGAACTGGACCAGTGAGGAGCTGAAAGTCACAGCCCCTGTTCTCTGATAGCTCCCTATGTGTACAGTGCCGGGTTGTTCCCACAGGGTCCAGTCCAGGGGCCTTAGCATGACACTCAGGGCCTCGGCCCCCTGGTCCCAGTCAGTCTCTCCAGCCACATCACTCCGACCTCCCGCCTTCTGACCCTCGAATTAGCCACACTGAACTATTCTCAGGCTCATCTTCTCCCCTGGACCGGGGATTCAACCGCCATGTGCCATTACACATGCTTTCATCTAATTCTCACAGCACCCTGTGAAGCTGGTACTGTGACTCGACCGGTTTTGCAGAGGAGGAAACTAAGTCTAGAGAAAGAAAGTGGCTTTCATTGTCCCCTGCTGTAAGTGACAGAAATGAAATTCCTCAGGGCTAACATCTCCCTAGCCCAGAGTGCTGGCCAGGCCTGTCCAAGCTGATCACGCCCTCCCTGGGGGATGACTCCAGGGGTACCTGGCTCCCTTTCTCAGACAGAGCTCCCTGAGGGCAAGCCCCGAGCAGCCCAGTGTGGTGCTTTCTCCCCACTCCCACGCCATTTGCAAGCCCAAGGCTGCTGACAGCTTCCTCCATTCACCTTAACTACAGGTGTAAGCCACCCAAGACAGTGCTGCTCAGAGGAACCAGACTGGCTCCCTGACCTTGAGTGGCCCACAGGTCAAACTGGGGAGGTAAGATGAGGACTCCTGAATTTGACTCAGGATAAAGATGTCTCAGGGTCATGAGGGAAGGCCACATAATGAGCCCTGGGTATTCGGAGAATACCAGATATTGTCTGGGGAACCAGACAAAGGAGGCCAAACCCTCCTTTAGGAGCCCCATGGGGTCCGGTTCTGTTGGTCAGAGCACAGCAGGACTCAAAGCTAGGGAAGCAAGCTGGGCTCTAAAGGAGAGCAGTCTTGAATATCAAGCCAGGGAGCTGGCACTCCACACTGGGGAGTGATACAGGCAGAGAGATCATTCGAGGATGATGTGGACAGGGGGAAAGACAGGCTTGGGCACCCAGTGTGGGCCTGGTACTGGGGTCCAGGGGAGAAGATGAGCCTGAGAGGGTAGAGGCCCAAAGAATCCAAGAAGCAGGCCTGAGGTCCCTTAAGGATCTTAGAAGTGAGACAGGGTGGTGTGCTTATAGGAGTCTTGGAGGCAGTGGGCAGGAGCGGAACCTGGCCCTGGGTGGCCTTGGGCAACTGAGCCTCAGTTTTCTCCTCTACAAAGTGGGATAATGATAGGACTTATGCCCGAGCAGATGTCATTACTGCTATACGTTGCTCTGAGAAGGGAAAGGAATCCCTTCCCCACTGCTGTGTAGGGCGGGGATCCTGGGCCCTGATCCTTGAGAGACACTGACTTGTGCGAGTGTATGTGTGTGCTGGGGGCCAGTGGTCCTTCCTCTGATGCCTCCCTTTCTGTCCGGAGGTGTCGGCTATTCAGGATAAGCTTCAACCTGCCCCCACTTGACCCACTGCTTTCTGGCCTGCAGAGCTTTCCTCAGGGCTTGGGAGGGAAGCAGGCAGGTTTTAGGCTCTGTATTTTCACAGATGAAGGCAGTGGTTTGCTCAAGGTCACCCTTGAACCCAGGGCTGCCTGCCCCTGGACACGGGCTTCTCTTTGCCCACTGGGGAGGCTGTGTGACCTTGGGCATGGCCCTTCCCTCTCTGGCTCTCTGGCTCTCTCCCATCCGGAGATCCGAATTCCCCTCCCCCAACACTCTGGGATGCTGTGTTGCCTCCTCCACCCCGTCTGTCCCCTCCCCCTGTCCTCTGCTGGCCTTGCCTTCTCTGTAACCTGAGCTGGGGCTGTGGGGGAAGGGGGCTTGCCCTCTGCCAGAGGCACCTGCCAGCAGAGCAGATGTGAGGGGATGGAGGCCCCCTCCCCCCAGGGGATCTCAGGCTCTTAGCCCAGCTAGGCTGGGGCTGGGGCATGCAGCCCTCAGCACACCCAGCCCTGGCCTCTGGCCTCTACACCCAGAGCTTACCCTGGGCACTTGTTCATTTTCCAGCGGACGTTCATGCTCCAACGTGTCCTGCAAAGACCTCTCAGTATCCAGAAGACAGATGGCAGATGAGGGCTGGTGCCCCGGTCTGGGTGGGCTGCCTTGGGCTCCTGGAGCCCCTTGGCATGGGGACAGAGGGCCAAGGGCAGCCCCTGGGGGAGAGGCCAGTGTCTGTGCGGGTGGCCGTGCCCCTGGGAGAGCAGATGGTTCTCCTGGCGCTGTGCCCACTCTTCCTCTTTCCCCCCTAGGAGCCAGCCTACAGGGCTGGGGCACAGCTGCTGGGCCCTCCCCAGAGCTGGGCCCAGGGCAGGGCTGGGTGAGGTCACCGCAGCTGCTCCCAGGGCCTGGGGCAGGGCTGTAGGGAGGTGCTGCCTACAGAGGGGACAGGGCTCAGATTGAGGAGAGATAGGGAGAGGCCTGAATGGCTTTGCATCTAGGGATCCCCATCAGTCTTGGACGAGGGAGGCAAACGTCTGCGGAGGAGTTGATGAGCCAGTATGGACAGCAACCCCCTCCCTCCCACTCCTACCCCAGGCCCACCTGGGAGCTTCTACCTGGCCTGGGCGCCTCCTTAGACGCATCTCAGGGTGGGAGGAAGAACAGGGGCCCTGGGTGTGAATTCCGGCAGCACCACTTATACCACGTGACCTTGGGCAGCTCCAGGTGTCTCTCGAAGCCTCAGTTTCTCATCTGTGAAATAGGCATACTGAACCAACACAGAGGCTTGTTAAAAAGACAGTAAGATTTTAAGCGTTGTGGCAGCATGGCGCGTGGCACACGATGAATGTTCAGTAAATGGTGGTTTCTCTCCTCCCTTACTTTGCTAAATTCTCCGGAGGGTCCTGGAAGCGCTGAGGAAGAGCAGGGAGGGGGCAGAGGCAGCTAGAGCTGGCGGGGAAAGCAGGGGTGAGGATGAGGAGGCAAGGCCTGGAGCTCTGGCCTGAGGTTTTGCTGAACAGCAACAGCACAGAATTGCCAGGTCTGAGCGGTTCACAGCCGCTGAGAGCTCCGTCCTGTGTGTTGACTTATTATGAGCCAACGGTTGCTCCGCAAAGTTCAAGTAGCGAGGCCGACTCATACACACTCACATTCTGGTTGGTGGTTCTGTTTCTCCACAGTGGCGCTGAGGTAGGAGCGGCTACCTTTGGGACTTGCAGAGGGAACTGGAAAGATGTCACAGAGCTTGCCTTGACGGAGCAGCAGGAACCAGCCAAGCAGAGACAGAAGGAGGGGCAGAGGGAACAGGAGTGTGCAGAGACATGGCGGTGTCAGACCTCCGGGGGGGCTGGGGCCCAGCGGGGCTGAAGGGAATGCGGGTGATGAGGCGGGAGAGCCTCAGAGGGCCCGTGTATGTCAGTCTGGAGTTGGACCCAAGCCCACAAGTGATGAGAAGCCATGGGCTTTTGGGTAGAGGTGGGCCTCGACTTCTGCTGGTTTGCTTGTACCGGGCTTGGCGTATGGGCTCCGCTATCTCTGGGGTAGGCCTGGGGGATGTCTTGGGACCTCATGCCTTGCGTTCGACATTTTGCTCCTCCTGGCCCCTGGCTGCCCACTGCTGTTCCACCGCTGACCCCAAGCCCAAGCACCTGTTGACACCTGTAGGCCTGATGCCCCCTCCACCTGCCCTCCTCCGCTACAGACCCTGCTACCGAGGATTTGCACATGGCCTCAGGCCTCTCCAAGTCAGCCCGTTCAGCCTGGAAGCCTGTCTGCGCCGAACACCCCAGCTTTAGCCCAGGTGGCAGAGCAAGTGACCCTCAGAGAGACTGTGACTCCAAGACAGGCGTGTGTTGCTGGCCAGCCTGGGGCCCCGGAGTGGGGTGTGGCATAAATGTTGGGACGGGGGCTGCTCCTAGGGCTCTGAGTCAGGGAGGGGATGAGATTCTTGACAGATAGGTTCTCATCCAGGTCCCAGCCTTCCCCGTGAATATCACGATTGTTACCCTCTTTTATAGGGGAGGCCCAAGGTCCCATGAATGAACTTGGGATTCCCACTCTGCTCCCCACCTTTCTTCATGCAGGAAGGAGGGGGAGGGCAAATGTGAGTCATGGAGGGGGCCAGAGAACTCACACAGCCCAGGGAGGCACTCAAGGGAGGAGCTGGAGCTGGAGCTGGATGGTCATCACCATTGGGTAGGCAAGGCCCGCTTCCTGAGGGAAGGGCTGAGCTAAAGCTGGGACAGCGGTGAAACCCTGAGAGATGTCCAGACCTGGCTTTGGGATTGGGCGGATGGACATGAGACCTAAGACTAAACCCGGGAGGGTCCTGGCATTGCCCAGATGTCAGGAAGGCCAGGAGGTAGCGTGGGACTCGTGGTGGGTGGGGGACACAAGATTTGGGTCTCCTGCCTGACGAAATCCAGGAAGCTTGGGCTTGAGAACCAAAGAGGGGATGGCCATTGGGGTGGGCAGCAGGACAGTGTCCCTGCCACGTGGGGGAGGGCATGGGAAGAGCCCTGGCTTTGGAATCCAGCAGCCCTGAGACCCGGACCTGGCTCCATAACTTCTCAGTTTTGTGGCCCCAGGAGTCATTGAGCCCTTAACCCTCCTGAGCGCAGTTTCCCCGCTTTGTAACATAGCGGTACCTATTGGCAGAGTGGTTATCAGGCTTGAAGGAAGAAACGTATCTAAAGAAGCCAGCCTGGGTCTGGCACGTGGTAGGTAATGGTAATGCCCTTCTCCTGCCTTGGTATTTGAAGCACGTTGTCAGTGGTGTGCTAGAGCTGGCTTGCATGGGCTCATAAGAGCCAGTCCTGCACACTTTTCCCGGTTCTATAGTCAGTGATGTCATGCTGGCAGCTTCAAGTTGGCTGCGATGGGAGTATCCATGCCGCAGAAATCAGCAAAAACTACAAATCAAATCGAGTGGGATCTTTTCTCTACTGGAGAGCTGGAGGAAGTCAATCCTGTGGGCCCTTTTTAGCCTGAGAGGGACTAAATGGAAAGTGGTTGGGCAGAGCAACCTAGGACTCAAGGTCTGCGGGCCCTGTAGGGCCGGTGGAGATCGGACATAGTCATAGCGCCAGGCAGCCCTCTGTAGGCAGGGGACAGGGACATTGCCACATTCTCCCTCCCCCCCCCCCCCCCGCCACCGTCCTGGGGCTCTGGCAGGCTCTGGCTTGGAGGAGGAACAACGGATGGGGTGAGCTATCAGAGAATGGAGCTGTACTGGGAGGAGAAATGAGGTTGTAGTGGAAGATAAACGAGGTTGTACTGTCAGGGAATGAGGTGGTACTTGGAGGCAAGGTGAGCCTGCATTATTAGATAAATGAGGTTGTACTGTCAGGGGATGAAGAGTACTTGTAGGAGAGATGACGTCCTGCTGGGCTAGTCGGGTTGCACCGTCAGAGAACACAGCCCACCACAGGCAGAAGGAGAGACTCTGACTTGGAGGATAAATGAGGGTGTCCCGCTGGATAAATGAGGGGGCCCGTCAGGTGAATGGAGTGCTGTTAGCAAATGAGGTTGTACTCGCTGGATAAATGGCACTGGTGTGCTGGATAAATGGGGTTGTGCCGTCAGATGAATGCATTACTGCTCGTGGGCGAAGGGTGTCCTGGGAACAGATGAGGGTGTCCCGCTGGATAGATGAGCTGCCACCACCAAATGGATCAGACCCTGTCCGTGAGGGAGGCACCGTCAGCAAGGACAAGGTTGTTCTCTTCCCACTGGAGCGTCTTCCGGCCCGGGTGGGACAGGCTCTGAGAAACCTTGGCCGAAGCAAGCCCTGGATTACTCCAGTCTATCTGGGCAGCAGGACGGAACAGGATGGGGGCTGGGGAGGGCAGCCGCACGTTCACCTTGCAAGGCCTTCTTCAAGTCTCTCGGAAGCCCTTATCCTTCTTTGCAGTTCCCTCTGGATCGTACTGCTCCCGACTTGTTCCATCCCATGCTTGTCTCTCGTCCTGTGCTCCCTTCTCTCAGCCCAGTTTGGGGAAGCCCCTCTCATGTGCCAGCTACTCTGCGCAGTTTCCTTTCGTTCTGCCTGCAACACGGTGTTAACCCCCCTTTACTATCTCTCTCTCATTCGTTCAACGAACATTTATGAGATGCCTAGTATGTGTCAAACACATGGGGTATGGTAAAAATGGACAAAAATCCCTCATGAAACTTATATTCTAATATGAGGGGAACCAGATGATAAGTAAGTACAGGGGCATCTGGGTGCCTCAGTCAGTTAAGTGTCCAACTCTTGATCTTAGCTCGGGTCATGATGTCACAGTCTGTGAGTTCGAGCCCTCCTTCGGGCTGTGTACTGACAGTGCAGAGCCTGCTTGGGATTCTTTCTCTCCCTCTCTCTGCATCTCTCTCTCTCTCTCTCTCTCTCAAAATAAGTAAAAAAGATTAAAAAAATAGTAAGTACAGAGTATAAATTATACATTAAAAAAATTTTTTTTAAACATTTATTTATTGTTGAGAGAGAGAGCACAAGCAGGGGAGGAGCAGAGAGAGAGAGAGGGAGACCCAGAATCCGAAGCAGGCTCCAGGCTCCCAGCTGTCAGCACAGAGCCCGACACGGGGCTCGAACCCATGAACCGTGAGGTCATGACCTGAGCCGAAGTCAGACGCTTAACCGACTGAGCCACCCAGGTGCCCCTAAATTATACATTTATATGATTGATATATGAACTTATTAATGTACAGATTTATATATAAATTATTAATTTAGAAAGTGATCATTGCTTTAGAAAAAGTTAGAGCAGGTAAGGGGGCCAAGAAATGGCAGGGAAGAGGAGCAAATGGTGGTCAGGATGGGCCTCACGGCAAAAGACGGTATCTGAACACAGACTCGGAAGAGAGGAGAGATTGATGTGGGTGTCTGGGTGAACGGTTTTCCCCTGAGACAGAGGCCCCAGGGTGGGATTGTGCCTAGCAGGTTCAGGGAACAGGAGGGAGGGATCAAGCGGGACAGTGTTAGGGGAGGAGTCTGAAGGGTCACGGAAGGTCTTGGCAAGGTCAAGGTGGGTTATGGCAAGGCCTTTGTTCTTTACTCTGAGATGGGGGGGCGGGCATCAGAGGGCTCTGGGCAGCACTGGACGTGATCCAAGTTATATAAGGGATCACTGTGACTGCTGGGTGGCGGAGGGCTTTAGGGAAGCTAGGGTGCAAGCAGGTTGCTATTTGAGGAAATAGAGGTTCAAAGCACCTTGCCCCAGAGTTGCACTGCCATGGAGCCCAAACTGGAATCCAGACCCAACACCAGAGGCCATGGACTTTACCCTGCATCAGCCTCCTCTCCCAGGTGGGTGAAACCCCAGGGGACCAGCCGCCCTAGCCCAGGCTCTGAGGGAGAGTGGGATGGGCATGGATGTAACCCACTGTCCCTTCCCTCTCCCCCGTGATGGCCTCCCTCCTGCTAACCTGCCCCAGGCCTGCGTGGAGGTGCGGGAGGTGTGAGGCCCCAGAAGCCAGGCCCAGCTCTGGGCACAGGGGAGCCCGGGCATGCCGGGGCTGTGGCTGTGGTGGCGGGTTGCTAGGTGACTCCAAGAGGGAGCCCTGGTTACTGCTGCCTGGCAGAGGCGCCTCCCTCCTCTGCCGCCCTCACCTCCTCCGTGGCCTCTGGCCTCCCAGGAGGCCTTGTGGGTGAGTCGTGATCTGCGCTCGCCACTGGATCTCGGCTGAGAGCTCTGACTGGTACCAGGTGGCTGGGCCCTGAGCAGCCAGACGGGGCTTCAGGACTGGGACTTCCTCAGGGGCCACAGCCCTGGTGCACACCTGGTACCCAGCTCCACAGTCAGAGGGCTAGTCCTTGCCCAGCCCTGGGCCACCTCCCTGGGTGACCTTGAGCGAGGTACGGCAGCCCTCTAGGCCTCAACTGCCCCATCTGGCCTGCAGAATCCCCTCCACAGGGGCCTGGTTTTTGGTGAGAGGGCCAGGGGTGCTGAGCCGGCCTAGCTCCGGGCACCCCATCCCCGCTCCCTGGTGGCTTGAGTGTGTAACACTCAGTTTTGCATTAGATTCCCTATACCAACAGAGTTCCCCTACTTACAAAAAAAGAAAAAAAAAAAGTTTGAAAGCCTCTGGACTGGACGATTTCAAGAACTCGCAGTGTCGACAGTTGGCACAGCTCATCGGTGGCCAGGTGGGGGAACAGGCCCGGAGAGAAGGACAGGCTTGCCCAGGTGAGGCTTGGGGGAGTGGAAAGAGCACCGTGCTGGGGGCCAGGAGGCCTGTGCTCAAATCCCTGCTCTGCGACCGGGTCCTGGGCAACCTTGGGCAAGTCCTTTCTTCTCTCTGGTTTGGACCAGCAACGGTTTCAGACTGGAGCTCAAGCCCCCAGGGGTACCTGGCCAGGCACGGAACAGAGTGGGGAAGGGTGCAAAGCTTCATAGGCTCAGAGCATATGCTCTTGGTACAGATAATCTAAAACATTATTTTTATATTCACGAAACTTAGATGCATTATGAAGTACAATGCAAAATCCCCCTGAATGCTAGAAATGGAAGCACAAGGCTTAATAGGAAATTTTGACCTTGCAACGTGCCCCCAGTCCTCCCCTGCTGCCAGCTTCTAGGGATAGTTTACATGGAAAGTTTGAGAAGCACTAGAGTACTGGCTTCCTAAGATTCTTTGGAAATTCCCTGACTTGTTTCCCTCTCCCGTGGTGGAATGTGATGGCCTTTAGTCTCGAAGTGAGACTAACCCGAAATCCACACCTGGCTCTGCCATTTGAACTGTGTGACTGGCAGCTTACTTAGCCTCTCTGAACCTTACTTTCCTCATCTTGAGATAGGGATCACAATCTCGGACTTGGATGGAGTTTGATAGAATACGTGAGATAAAGTGCTTATAACACCTAGGGCTGAACAAGCAGGTACTGAGTAGGTGCCAGCACTTGGCAATGTCCTTCCTTCTCTCCTGCTGCCAGCACTCAGAACCAGGCCGGCACATAGTGACATTGATCATTGATAAAGAGTTGTGTTCCCTGACCAACCTCCAGCTGGAGAGGCTAGGAGGTGGAGCCTCTGGTAAGCCAGACAGTCCCATGGGGAGAACTGAGGCCCCTGAGGCCTCTGAACACAGGTGTGGAGGAGGGGCTAGGGAGCCAGGTGTAAGGGCAGGAGTGGGAAGGGGGTATCTACTTAAGGGAGCACCATTCCCTGGGGGTCTAGTTCCCCTCTTCTCAGGGCCCCAGGAGAAGCCAGGCAGGGCAACGCTGAGAGGGGCCTTGGAGTTGTCACCTCCCACGACCGGAAAGTGCCAGTGATAGAGGGCTGGGGTTGGGGGGAGCAGGGCTTGAGGGGTCAGGTCAGTACCTAGAACTGGGGTGAGAGTGGAAGTATATCCTGGGTGACAGGAAGGACCCCTCCTTATGGAGACTGATGGGAGGGAGGCAGGAGGGAGGGCCCTCACCCGTCAGTGGTTATGGGGCTGGGCAGAAAAATGAATTACGATTAGGTCCATGAACTGGCTAGATCTGGGTAGTACCTGGCATTGCTGCCTGTGGGATCCTGGGCAAAATTACATCATGCCTCTGGGCCTCTGTTCCCTGGTACAGTGAGATGGGGTAATGCCAGCTTCCCAGACTTGTTGGTGCCTACCACAGTTATACTCAGGACACGATATTAGGGAGGTAGAGACAGAGCAGGTCTGTTGGGTGATCTAAGAGTGTGGTCTTCTGGCCAGAGTGAGGGCTTTAATCAATGTTTACGAGCACCTGGTGCATTCACTGATCGGTACCCACACACATGACCTCAGGTAGTGATTTTACAGCTTTCTGAGCTTTCATTTCACTGAATGGTGCCCATTTTTGCCAGAGTAGTTCACTGAGGCCCTGAGGCTCATAGAGATTGAGTCAGTAGCCCGTGGTCACGTAGCTAGGTGGCCGAAAAGAGCTAGGCATCCTGCCCAGCTCTTCTGATAGCCAAGCCCATGCTGTTTCCATGGCAGTGCCTGAATCCGGAGGTCAAGGCCACTAGGTGGTAGGCACCCAGGCTCAGCATAAGTTCTACTCCTTCAGGTGCCTCTGGGGAGCCAGGTCATTGGAGCTATGGCCCCCTCCCCACCTTCTTTGCAAAAGCGGGCCATGACATAGGGAGCACTAGAGGCTGGCACAGCAGAAATTTAGAAGAGAGGGTGTGCAGGGTGGCAGAGGTAGAGCCCAGGGAGGTACCCAAAAGGGCTGTGTAGCCTTGGACAAGCCACTTCAACTCTCTGAGCCTTGATCTTCTTGTTATAAACGGGGATTATGCCACTTGATTCGTGGGGACTTTGTGAAGCTTCCACCAGGAAGGGGCTTTTGGGAGCAGAGTTACTGTGTGTCAGGTGGTCAGGAAGGGAGGGTGGGCTGGAAAGCTGGGCTGGCCTGAAGGTGGGCACTGTGTAGAGGTGGGCTCTGAGGTCCCCAGGGCTGATGGATGTGCTCTGAGGAGCTTGCTGGGATCCAAGACTTCTAAGGGTTCACAGGGTCTCACAAGAGTTGGGGGAAATTTTGGAAGAGTTTCGGGCCCATACCCACCTCAGAGACCCCCCGCGTATTCTGCTTTCCCTGGCCAGGCCCTCCCAGCAAAGGGTTAACAGCCTTCTCTACCTGCAGTTGCATTTTAAAGACACGAAATTAAAGCAGGTAATTTATTCTCCCCACACACGAAAGAGCAATTAGTTCTAAACAGGGCTTAATCAGTCACCGCGAGATTGATTTCTGGAGCCCTGGGTTTTCGGGCTCCTGGCGCCATGCCAGGCTGGGGAGGGAGGGGGCAGACAAATGAGCCGCGGAGGCATGAGCCCTTACATAATCTGCTGGGGGGCCCTGGCAGCCTGGCTAGCCCCAGGCGGGGCGGGGCTGAGCTGGGGAGAGGGGGCCCTGCTTCAGCTCCCTGAGAGTAGCCCTCAGGGTTCGGCCAGGCCACCTGGGAAAAGGCCAGGCCCAAAGCTCCAGCCCCACCCTCTGGGCAGTGGAAGGGGGGCGGTTCTGGGGTAGAAAAGGTGGGTATTCCTGTCCAACCTGGTACTTACACCTGTTCTCCCACACACACCCCCCCACCCCCACCCCCGACCCCATCCACCCTTCATTTCTGTTTGCTCCCACTGCCCGTTCTGGCCCTTCTACTTCCTCTCTCGCTTTTCTATTTTCTCCCCCTCCTCTTTTCCATCACTTCCTCCTCTTCCCATGGTCTCCTTGCATCCCACTCCCCCACCCATGTCCTTGTCTCTGGCCACAGAACTCCATCCGGCACAACCTGTCGCTGCACACCCGTTTCATCCGCGTGCAGAACGAGGGCACAGGCAAGAGCTCCTGGTGGATGCTGAACCCCGAGGGCGGAAAGACAGGCAAGACCCCGCGGCGGAGGGCCGTGTCCATGGACAACGGGGCCAAGTTCCTGCGCATTAAGGGCAAGGCGAGCAAGAAGAAGCAGCTGCAGGCACCTGAGCGAAGCCCCGATGACAGTCCCCCAGGCGCGCCAGCCCCGGGGCCCGTGCCTGCCACTGCCAAGTGGGCCACCAGCCCGGCCTCGCACGCCAGCGATGACTACGAGGCGTGGGCCGACTTCCGCGGCGGCGGGAGACCCCTGCTCGGGGAAGCGGCCGAATTGGAGGACGACGAGGCCCTGGAGGCCCTGGCGCCATCGTCCCCGCTCATGTACCCGAGCCCGGCGAGCGCGCTGTCGCCCGTGCTAGGTGCGCGCTGCCCCGGGGAGCTGCCCCGCCTGGCCGAGCTGGGGGGCCCGCTGGGCCTGCACGGGGGCGGCGCGGGGCTGTCCGAGGCCCTGCTGGACGGCGCGCAGGACGCGTACGGGCCGCGGGCCCGGGCGGGGACGCCCGCCTACTTTGGCGGCTGCAAGAGCGGCGCCTACGGCGGGGGCGGGGGCTTCGGGCCTCCGGCGCTGGGCGCGCTGCGCCGCCTGCCCATGCAGACCATCCAGGAGAACAAGCAGGCCAGCTTCGCGCCGGCCGCCGCGCCCTTCCGCCCGGGGGCGCTGCCCGCGCTGCTGCCGCCGCCGCCCGCGCCCAGGCCCGGCCCGGTGCTGGGCGCGCCCGGGGAGCTGGCGCTGGCGGGAGCGGCCGCCGCCTACCCTGGCAAGGGCGCGGCCCCGTACGCGCCGCCGGTGCCCTCGCGCAGTGCCTTAGCCCACCCCATCAGCCTTATGACGCTGCCCGGCGAGGCGGGCGCCGCGGGCCTGGCGCCGCCGAGCCACGCGGCCGCCTTCGGGGCCCCGCCCGGTGGCCTCCTGCTGGACGCGCTGCCGGGGCCGTACGCGGCCGCTGCCGCCGGGCCGCTGGGGGCCGCGCCCGACCGCTTCCCGGCCGACCTGGACCTCGACATGTTCAGCGGGAGCCTCGAGTGCGACGTCGAGTCCATCATCCTCAACGACTTCATGGACAGCGACGAAATGGACTTCAACTTCGACTCGGCCCTGCCTCCGCCGCCGCCTGGCCTGGCCGGGGCCCCGCCCCCCAACCAGAGCTGGGTGCCGGGCTGAGGGCCGCCTTCCCTCGCCCCCGGGCGCCCCGCCCCGCCCCCAAGGGGCTTCTGTCTTCCCGTCCTGATCCCCTGGGCCCCATCCCCATTCCAGCTTCACGGGGTGGGGTGGGGTGGGGGGATCCGGGAGGCAGCCCCAGGTCTGCTAGAGAAGTCCCTCAGAAGTTTACCCCTGAGGGAAGTGGTAGGGAGGGGCTGGGGCACCTGCCATTCGTGCCCAAACTCCTGAGACCCGCTCCACCTCCCTCCTGGGGCAGGAAGCCTGGGCGGAGCGGAATTTCGGGCTGGGTGGGAGTGGGGACCAGCCAGGCGGGCTGCTCTGGTCGGCGATGCCAACCGGGAGATGTGGCACGGGGCCAGAGGCGGTCTGAATCTTCGTTTCATTTGTGAGGGCCGCGACGGATAGCCCACCCCAAACTCCAATCTGATTCCCAACTCACACCTTCCCACTGGTCTTAGCCCCACCCACCCAAGCCAGGAACCCCCTCCCGAAAACACCCACGCCTACCTATTGGCTGTTCACCCTGAGCTGTTTCCCTTTAGCCCTAAGCCACCCTTAGAGCCCCCATACCCATGATTCAGCCCCTCCCTCCTAACCCTGCAGGCCCTAACTTCTCCTCTCCTCTCAGGTTGGAGTC